>NC_064648.1:198684247-198988261 GCF_023864345.2 Schistocerca serialis cubense | reverse complement strand
CTAGCTTCCGATACTAAGACAACATCCCACACATGGATCTTAACAACCCCATCACCACTCAAGACATCATAGCCATGCTTCACTCAAAATGCAACACCACTCCCGGTCTTTTCCATGTCACCTACCATCATCTCCACAAAGCTCGCATTTCCTTCCTCACCATCCTGGCTACCATCTATAATGTGGTCCTGTCCTGCGGCTACTAACCTGACCTGTGGAAAACCTCCCGGATCCTGATGTTCCGCAATCCCACCAAACCACCCTCTAACGTCTCCTCCTACCGTCCTATCAGTGTCACCTCGGTCTTCAGCAAGGTCTTGGAATCCATCCTCATGCGACGAATCCACCAGCATCTCCACCTGCACCACATCCTCCTCCCCACCCATTGTGGCTTCTGACCCCCCTCCTCTGCCGATGACCTTCTCCTGAAGCTCACTCACCTCACCTCCTCTCCGAACAATTCAGTTCCCATCGCTCTGCCATCTTCTTCTCCCCCGATCTTGAATGTGCCTATGACTGTGTATGGCATTCCGGTCTCCTCTTCAAGCTCCAAACCTTCGCCCTTCGTATTAATTACGTCCATCTCATCGCCTCCTTCCTTACTCATCGCCCTTCTTATGTTACCATCCACAACACCGATTCTGCACCTTCTACCCCTTCACCAGTGTGCCCCAAGGTTTCGTCGTCTTCCCTGTTCTCTACCTTCTGTATATGGCGGACATGCCGTCACCCCAACCCCCCATCCACCTCCTCCAATATGTCGATGACATCGCCTTCCTTGCCCTTACCCTCACCCTTCAACGCTCCCAATGCCTTCTCCAATGCCATCTTGGCGTGTTCACCACTTGGTGCAACCAGTGGCTGCTCAATGTCAGTCCTTCCAAAACCCAGGCAATCATCGTATGCCACACTACCCCTTCCTTCTTTCTCCGGGATTTCTACCTTACAATCTATGGCCACCCCATTTCCTTTGACCCCACCCTCAAGTACATCGGCGTCGCCCTCGACCGCCGCCTTTTCTGAACCCCCCCATCTCCGGACAGTCCAAGCTGAGGCACAAACGCGTCTCCACCTCCTGAAACTCCTCTCTGGCCGAACATGGGGTCTGGACCCCTCCACAATCCTCCACACTTGTAAGTCCCTCATCCACCCCCTCCTTTGTTATGCCCACCCTTCCTGGATATCTCCCCCCCCCCCCCCCCACCAATTTTAGGCTGTTTCAAATCCTTGAACGCCACGCACTCCGCCTCATCTACCACATCTGCCTCCCATCCCCCGTGCAGATCCTTTACGACTTGATCCCTTTCCCGCACCTCCTCCTTTCCTTCGACCAGATACGGCTCCCACAAGTTCGATCCTCCCCACCCACTTGTCTCTCCCATCTTCTCCCACCCCATCCTGCTGCCGCGCCCATAATCTTGCATCGCATCTGCTCTCCATCTTCACATTCCCCACACTCTTGCCCAAGATGGCTTCCGCCAACTCCCCCTTTCTGATGATGTCCTCGTTCCTTCCATATACCCCTCCTATCAGCTTTAACCCTCCCCTCCCTTTCCTGCCTTCCCCTTTTTCTCCAGAGCTACCTTTCTCCCTCCCCCTCCCCTCTTCTAGTTCTCCCCCTCCACTCCCTCCCCCCCTTGGGTTTCCACACCTGACTCTACCCTCTCCCCTACCCTCACACTTCCCTTCTCACAGTGGCTTCTTCACCCCCCCCCCCTCCTACCCCCTGCCCTTCCCCTGCACCCAGTGTGTTCAGTGTGCCAAAGATCGTCACTCTTAATCTATGTCCATCAGTGCTTTCTCCTGTGTGCTCCTTCGTTCGAATGTAAAACTGTTTGTCTGTGTTTATGTGCACTGTAGAACTTGTTTGTAAAATCAGTGGCTTCCACAAACGCCTTCATTTCATTTCTTCTGTAGATCTCCTGTTTTTACCATTCATGTATATTTGTTTTTCTAACTCCATGTTTACTATCTGTTTTTCTTTTGGCCAAAGAGTGGCATATGTACGTCACTTTTTTTCAGCTTACTTTCGAGCGGTTACGTAAGTAAATTAGTACATACGCGATAGATGGAGACGGATTCACAGTGTGTTATTCAAACACATTATGTAAATTGTGTGTTAAGTTGTTATCAGTAGCTGTCATTGCTGTCCATCGGGTGATGAGAAAGATCGATTCCTCCTTAGTAGCCAGACAACTCTTTTCTCACTTTTGATAGAGTGGTGCTTCCTTTCAAAATCAAAGCAGGGTATGAAATTATCACAGTTTGACTGTACATTCTGAACGCAATGCACTGTTCCCAGTGTCACACTAGAACATGTTATCGACACTCGGTCAAATGTCTAACCTGTGGTAGGGATGCACACGAGGGCGATTGTTCACCTCCTTCTACCCACTGTATCAACTGCAATGGCAGCCGTGCCATCTTCTCTCGAGATTGTCCTGTGTATCTCGATGAGCGGGCTGTCCAGGAGATCCGGTAAAGGAAAATGTGCGCTTGCAAGTTATTGGCTAGTTGTGAACCCTGAGTTCTAACGTCTCGCACTAACAGTGCTGTTCTTGCTACATTTTGCTCCACGAAGGACGTGGACATGCAGAGATGAGGCTTCAAATTCATCTATGAGGTTGTGAAATGCCCAGCGCCCAGGTAGCATCACCGTCCCCTTGACCAGCTGTGCAAAAAGCCACCAAACCTTCGCCTCAAGGGGCGAAGCCCCTAGCTACACAACTGTCAGGCTGGCAAGCACAGAAGGAGTACTCCCATGAAGACTTGCTCCGTCTCTCCAGCCGACCGACACCTGAGTCTTCTGCTGCTAACAGGAAAGACTCGAAAAAGTCCTACAGAAGCAAACGGTCTGTTCCTTCACCGACTCGAAGATCCCCTTCGACGGTGTCACCACGAGATACCTACACCCAGCCGGCCTCCGTTTCGCCAGTGCACACCACCGACTGTTTTTCTGCGTCGGACTCCACAGACTGACAGCACGAGAAAGCCATTGCTTCTGTGGACCTCACGGAGTAGGATCCTCTTGCTTCTGTGCCCTGTAGCAGTGAGTCTTTGCAGTTCGGCACTCGGCTGCTGCCGAGATGACAACTCTTAATTTTTTCTTCGTCACGATTCTCCTCCAATGGTACGTTCCCTTCAGGAACTAAAAATGCATCTTCGTGACCACTTTGAGCTTGCGCATTTCTTTCCGGTCTGTTTTGACCTTCCCCCTGAGGTCGGCATCCCATCTCACTGGGGTGTCATACTGCTCATACGGGATGACGTTCAGAGTCGACCAGTCTCCCTGACTTCAAGCTGTTGCAGTTCACCTATTCCTTCCTCACCTGACTTTTTCCCTTTGTACCATTTAGGTCTCTCTGACATTCGCTGTCACCAGGACAGAGTTCCTTCAATTTATTGGACAGATACCTCACCCATTTCTGCTACTCGATGACTTTAATATGCATCATCTCCTTTTGGGCTCTCCCCGGATCTGACAGATCTGCTTAGCCACCTTAACCTCTTCTGCCTTAACACAGGAGCCCCCACATACCTTTCTGACTCCTCGCACAGCTATTCCCCTTTAGACCTCTCCTTCTGCACTGCCCAGCTTGCTCATCGCCTCGAGTGCTCTTTTCTTTCTGACACCTACTCGAGCATCCATTTTCCATGTGCTAACCGTCTGCTGACTCCTACCCCACCTGCGTGCACACCCAAATGGCAGCTTACTAAGCCTGACCGGTGGCTTTACTCCTCTGTGGCGACCTTCGGAGAACAAGATATCTCCAGTTTTCATGACCGGGTGGAATATCTTACAAATGTGTACTTTCTGCTGCAGAACATTCCATTCCTTGCACTTTTTCTTTACCACACCATGTCCCAGTCCCTTGCTGGACTGAGGCATGCCACAACATAATTTGTGCATGCAGACATGCTCTCTGCATTTTTAACAGTCATCCTACGATGGCAAACTGCATTTGTTATAAACACATGCGTGCACAGTGTCGTTGTGTTCTTCGGGTTGGCAAGAACACTAGCTGGATTTCATTCACTAGTTCTTTTAACAGTTCCACTCGTTCCTCTGTCACGTGGGCCAGCCTCTGACAGTTCAGTGGGACCGAGGTCCGTACCCCAATTTCCAGCCTGACAGTAGCAGACAGTGTCATCGTGGGCCCTATTGCTATCTCCATCACCCTGGGTGGCCATTTTTAGGAAATTTTGAGCTCTTCCCACTATTACCCTGCCTTCCTCCATCGTAAATGAGCAGAGGAGGCTCGAGTCATACCCTCGTGTTCTCAGAATCGTGAGTGCTACAATGCCGCCTTTGCTATGAGAGTGCTCTCAGTTCCTCCTGATCCTCCACCCCAGGGCCAGCCACTGCCACATTTAGATGTTTCAGCACCTTTCTCTTGCAGGCAACCACTTTCTGTGTAATAGGTACAACTTCATCTGAGCAGAGGGCACGTTTCTCAGAAGCTGGTGTGAAGCC
Source organism: Schistocerca serialis cubense (assembly GCF_023864345.2). NCBI lineage: Eukaryota > Metazoa > Arthropoda > Insecta > Orthoptera > Acrididae > Schistocerca > Schistocerca serialis. The sequence goes on along the minus strand of NC_064648.1, from coordinate 198,983,787 downwards.
GCCATTGTACCCGTACCTAAGCCCAGTAAGGACAAACACCTTCCTTCTAGCAACTGCCCCATTTCTCTCACCAGCTGTGTTCACATGGTCATGAAACATACGATTCAAGCCCAGTAAGTATGGTGGCTCAAGTCTCGAAATTTACTAACGACTGTACAGTGTGGATTTCGAGCACGCTGTTCTGCAGTTTACCATCTCGTCACTATGTCCACCCACGTCACAGATGGTTTTCTGCAGAAATCTCGGACTGTGTTCACGTTTTTTGATTTGGAGAAGGCCTACGACACCAGCTGGAGAACTGGTATCCTCCGTACCATCTACATGTGGGGCTTCCGTGGCCACCTGCCCCATTTCCTTCAGGAATTTTTAAAATACCTAGTTTCAGAGGTGCTTGTGGGTTCTGCCTTGTCGGATACCGTTATCCTGGACAATGGTGTGTCTCGGGATTCCATCCTGAGCGTCATCCTTTTCACTGTCGCCATTAACCCTATAATGGCCTGTATCCCGCCGCATCTCCGGCTCCCTTTTTGTTGACGATTTTGCCGTCTATTGCAGTTCTCCACGGACCTGTCTCACTGAGCGGCGTCTTCAGCAATTTGTTGATCATCTCTACTCCCTGAGCTTTGACAATGGCTTTCATTTCCCACTGACGAAAACATCTGTACGAATTTCTGGTGGCGCAATTGGTTTCTCGCACCACCTTCACATCCTGGGGTGTTGCCCTACCATTCACTTGAAGTACGAAATTCCTGAAGCTCGTGCTCTATAGGAAACTCTCTTGGTCCTCCCTGGTTTCTTACCTGGAAGCCCGCTGTATGCAGTTCCTTAAAGCCCTACATGTCCTCAATGGTACTTCCCGGGTGCCAATCGGACGACCATCCTCTGGTTGTACTGGTCGTTTGTACGTTCGAAATTCGACTAATGGTGCTTCGTCTACGCATCTGCACATCCATCCCTCTTACGCCATCTCAACACTATCCACCACTGTGGCATCCGTATGGCCACGGGTGCCATTTACACTAGCCAGGTTGAGAGTCTGTATGCTGAAGTTGCTGAACTGCCACTGTCCTACTGCTGTGACTTTCCCCTCAGCAGGTATGCATTCCACGTGTAACGACCCAGCCTATGCCTCCTTCTTCGACGATTCCTTTGATCACCAGTATGGGGTGCATCCCTCTTCTCTGTTACCTCCTGGAGTCTGCTTTTGGCACTTGCTACAGTAGCTTAAATTCACACTACCTGCAACTTTCCCAGTGGGTGTGAACCCTTCACCACATTGGCCTCATGAAACGACCTGTGTTAACCTTGGCCTTCATTCACTTCCTAAGGACACTACTCCTGCCTCGACCTGTCACTTTCAGTTTCACGACCTTCACACGGAACTTCGCAATAGTACCTTTGTGTACACTGACGGCTCTCGGATTGCCTTCGCTATTGCCACCCGTGTCTTTCGATATCGGCTTCCGGTACACTGCTCGGTATTTACAGCCGAGCTCTTTGCCCTTATCAGTCCACACAGTACATCTGGTGGCGCAGCCTTTTCAATTGTATCCTTCTCCTCAGACTCACTCCGTGCCCTTCATAATCTATGTGCGCTGTACACTGCCTGTCCCTTAGTGCACCAGGTCCGGGAAAACTGTCACTTGCTCACTCTTACTGGTGCCACTGTGATGTTTATATAGGTTCCTGGTCACGTCGGTTTGCCAGGAAATGAGGTTGCTGATGCAGCTGCCACAGCTGTAGTCCTCGTACCTCAGACCACTAGTTCCTGTATTCCCTTTCGTGATCTCTTTGTTGCTGTCTGTCGGGAGGTGGCGTCACTTTGGCATCGCCATTGGTCCTCTCTTTGTGGGAATAAACTGCAGATTATTAAGCCTTTCCTCCTGACCTTATGAAGCCTTTCTTCTCGACCCACCCTCCAAGAGAGTAATTTTAACTAGGTTGCGTATTGGGCACTGCCTTTTTAGCCATAATCATTTCTTAAGTGGCGCTTCCCCACCACGTTGTACACATTGTACACAAGTTTTAACTGTCCACCATTTCCTGACAGAATGCTCGTTTTTAACCACATACGTTCCCACCTGGGTTTGCTGTCTAAGTTATCGGCCGTTTTAGTGAACAATGCATGGGCTGTTGACCACATTTTACTTTTTATCTGTCATAACAATATGTTGAAGGCCATTTAAATTTTAGTTCTGGACCTCCGTTTCTGTACGGTGTCTTTCATAGCCCTTTCTCCACATCTCTGTTTTTAGCTGTCTTCTCTTACATTAATCATTTTTAACTCCTCTCTGTCTTTGTGTTCTATAGCTTTGAATTGGACGTGTGTGGCCCAGTTGTTTCTGCACCCTAAAACAAAAAAAGAAAAAAAAACAAGCAAATCACTTATGCAAGCAGTTATAGACTATTGCTCAAGTGTGTGGGACCCACACCAGATGGGACTAACGGAGGATACTAGACATATACAGAGAAGGGCAGCATGAATGGTTTGTTTATTCTGTGGGAGAGTGTCACAGAGATACTGAAGGAACTGACCTGGAAGACTCTTGAAGGTAGACACAAACTATCCTGAGAAAGTATATTAACAATGTTTCAAGAATGGGCTTTAAATGATGACTCTAGGAATATACAGGAATCCCCTGCTTATCGCTTACATAGGGACTGTGAAGATAAGATCAGAACAATTACTGCACACACAGAGCCATTTAAACAATCATTCTTCCTGCACTCCATATGTGGATGTAACTGGTAGAGACCATAATAACTGGCACAATGGGACATACCTCTGCCATGCACCTCAGTGTTGTTTGCAGAGTATAGATTTAGATGTAGGTGTAGATGTAGATGTATCATCTTCATGATCAGCCAGTGTTCAGCTCTGGGCTTGACTCTTAGCGGCTGGTCAGATCTGATATCAATATTTGTAATGGTCTGTCTTCACTCACTTCCTCCATTGTGCCATTCAGAGGTATCAAATGTGTTCATATTAGGAGGAGTAGAAGGGAGCATATGTGACCTTAGTTTGCATTTTAGGGTGGCATCATGCTTTGTGATCGAGCCCTATTTGTCTCTTACAGCCAGTTTATGGGCAAGGTTGACTGCAATGTTGAGCACCCTAAAGAAGGAACAACATAACAAAAACAAATCATGACAGTTGTGTTTCTGGCCATGACTGTTGTGCTCGAGAAGCAATGCAACAACTGTGAACAAATTGGAAGCACAGCCAATCTTGTTCGCGGATGGTTATTTTTATGTCGGCTCAGTAACTTTGTTATTCTGATCCTCGTATATGTAAAGGCTTCTGGTTTGTCCCCCAATATTATTGAATGACCCTTGTATGAAGTGGGCTTATAAACTGAAACCTAGTCATACAATAATAATAAAGTTGGTGAAACAGGGCTGAAAAAAATGTTTTGTTTGGTTAACAATATATGCAGTGTTTCACTAAAAACCCACAGTTTAATCTGTTATAATTTTTTATTTGTTTTGGCATCTGAGCTGGCCTCACAGCTGTCAGCATACATACAAGATTTAACACATTAAAGAGAAGTATGGACGTTCAATTTCATACATTACATATCACAAAATTGGAAGTGGACTTGTCTTCCAATGCAAAGGCATATAAAGGGCGATATATTCTGAAGTCTCAAGCAGAGCCATATGGTGGTACACATTGGCAAATTCCTAGTGATGGTGAACAAATACTGCAAGGGGTGCCTTGTAGCGTTGTATCTGTTCGTGCAGCTGAGAAAGGTGTGAAGACATCACTCTGTCATAGAGGGCTGATTTTGTGAGCTCTTCTACATTTTCTTTCCCAGATATTCCACAGTATGCTTTAACCCAGCATGTGGTAACTTCATGATTCTTATTTGTCACTTGTAACATCAGGCCTACTACAGTAGTAAAAGTTTATATGCCAACTAGCTCTGCAGATGACGAAGAAATTGAAGAAATGTATGATGAGATAAAAGAAATTATTCAGATAGTGAAGGGAGACGAAAATTTAATAGTCATGGGTGACTGCAACTCGACAGTGGGAAAAGGAAGAGAAGGAAACGTAATAGGTGAATATGGATTGGGGGGAAGAAATGAAAGAGGAAGCCGTCTTGTAGAATTTTGCACAGAGTATAACTTAATCATAGCTAACACTTGGTTCAAGAATCATAAAAGAAGGTTGTACACATGGTAGAAACCTGGAGATAGTGACAGGTTTCAGATAGATTCTGTAATGGTAAGACAGAGATTTAGGAACCAGGTTTTAAACTGTAAGACATTTCCAAGGGCGGATGTGGACTCTGACCACAATCTATTGGTTATGAACTGTAGATTAAAACTGAAGAAACTGCAATAAGGTGGCAATTTAAGGAGATGGGACCTGGATAAGCTGACTAAACCAGAGGTTGTACAGAGTTTCAGGGCGAGCACAAGGAAACAATTGAAAAGGATGGGGGAAGGAAATACAGTAGAAGAAGAATGGGTAGCTTTGAGGGATGAAGTACTGAAGGCAGCAGAGGACCAAGTAGGTAAAAAGACAAGGGCTAGTAGAAATCCTTGGGTAACAGAAGAGATATGGAATTTAATTGATGAAAGGAGGAAATACAAAAATGCAGTAAATGAAGGAGGCAAAAAGGTATACAAACGTCTCAAAAATGAGATCGACAGGAAGTGCAAAATGGCTAAGCAGGCATGGCTAGAGGACAAATGTAAGGATGTAGAGGCTTATCTCACTAGGGGTAAGATAGATACTGCCTACAGGAAAATTAAAGAGACCTTTGGAGATAAGATGGAAACCCAGTTCTAAGCAAAGAAGGGAAAGCGGAAAGGTGGAAGGAGTATATAGAGGGTCTATACAAGGGTGATGTACTTGAGGGCAATATTATGGAAATGGAAGAGGAAGTAGATGAAGATGAAATGGGAGATATGACACTGCATGAAGAGTATGACAGAGCACTGAAAGACCTGAGTCGAAACAAGGCCCCGGGAGTAGACAACATTCCATTAGAACTGCTGACGGCCTTGGGAGAGCCAGTCCTGACAAAACTCTACCATCTGTTGAGCTAAATGTATGAGACAGGCAAAATACCCTCAGACTTCAAGAAGAATATAATAATTCCAACCCCAAAGAAAGCAGGTGTTGACAGATATGAAAATTATTGAACTATCAGTTTAATAAGTCACAGCTGCAAAATACTAACGCGAATTCTTTACAGACGAATGGAAAAATGTAGAAGCCAACCTCAGGGAAGATCAGTTTGGATTCTGCAGAAATGTTGGAACACGTGAGGCAATACTGACCCTACGGCTTATCTTAGAAGCTAGATTAAGAAAAGGCAAACCTACGTTTCTAGCATTTGTAGACTTAGAGAAAGTTCTTGACAATGTTGATTGGAATAATCTCTTTCAAATTCTGAAGGTGGCAGGGGTAAAATAATGGGAGTGAAAGGCTATTTACAATTTGTACAGAAACCAGATGGCAGTTATAAGAGTTGAGGGACATGAAAGGGGAGCAGTGGTTGGGAAGGGAGTGAGACAGGGTTGTAGCCTCTCCCCGATGTTATTCAATCTGTATATTAAGCAAGCAGTAAAGTAAACGAAAGAAAAATTTGGAAAAGGTATTAAAATCCATGGAGATGAAGTAAAAACTTTAAGGTTCGCTGATGACATTGTAATTCTGTCAGGGACAGCAAAGGACTTGGAAGAGCAGTTGAGCGGGAAGGACAGTGTCTTGAAAGGAGGATATAAGATGAACATCAACAAAAGCAGAATGAGGATAATGGAATGTAGTCAAGTTAATTCGAGTGATGCTGAGGGAATTAGATTAGGAAATGAGAGACTTAAAGTAGTAATGGAGTTTTGCTATTTAGAGAGCAAAATAACTGATGATGGTCGAAGTAGGGAGTATATAAAATGTAGACTGGCAATGGCAAGGAAAGCATTTCTGAAGAAGAGAAATTTGTTAACATCAAGTATAGATTTAAGTGTCAGGAAGTCGTTTCTGAAAGTATTTGTATGGAGTGCAGCCATGTACAGAAGTGAATCAAGGATGATAAATAGTTTGGACAGGAAGAGAATAGAAGCTTTTGAAATTTGGTGCTACTGAAGAATGCTGAAGATTAGATGGTTAGATCACATAACTAATGAAGAGGTTTTGAATAGAATTGGGGAGAAGAGGAGTTTGTGGCACAACTTGACTAGAGGAAGGGATCGGTTGGTAGGACATGTTCTGAGGCATCAAGGAATCACCAATTTAGTATTGGAGGGCAGCGTGGAGGGTAAGAATCGTAGAGGGAGACCAAGAGATGAATACACTAAGCAGATTCAGAAGGATGTAGGCTGCAGTAGGTACTGGGAGATGAAGAAGCTTGCACAGGATAGAGTAGCATGGAGAGCTGCATCAAATCAGTTACAGGACTGAAGACCACAACAACAACAACAACATCAGGCGCATAATGTCATTTTCTGTTATGAGGTTGTATCTTGTGTTGTGCAGATGACTTAATAGTTGCAGCACTAATCTGAAACTAGAAGGGGCCCAAGCATTACTTTATGTATTGAAGGGGTCGAATAGACAAAAGCTCAGCCATCATAATCGTGACTTCCTCGGGGAGATTAAATTTCATTTCAATACGACTGCTGGTATTTCAGTAAGCACAACCACCTCCATCTTCATTACTTGAAGTCTTGCTGTACATGAATCATGCATTGTGATTGCAGAGAATTCCTTAAAAATGCAATTATTTGAATATCTTGCTGAAAAGACACAAACATTCATCTTCAGCAACACATTTTCATTCTTCACATTGAATTGACAATGTGGACTTTTAGATGAAATCCAGAAGCCTGTGGACCAGTTAGTGCCAGTTCTGAGGTCGTGCTGCAATCTGGATACCGAGGAAGACAACTCACTGGGAAAGGAGGCCTTCATTTATTTATTTATCAATCGTGTTTTGTAGACCCGATAATGAAGAACCTTTAGTGCTGCAGTATATGGTGTTACACATAGCTCCAGAACAGTGCCGCGTGTCCCTCCATATACCTTACTAATGAATGATGCTTGAAACTTTATGAAAGTTACAAAATAAGGTGTTGAATGTAAGGTTACATGTGTTGTGTGGGGTTGTTTTTCTTATTTGCATTGTCGTGTCATATCGAGTGTCCGTGCGTGTGTTCGAGGTGGAACAGTGACTGCAATAACTTTGCGAGAGGAACTGCGTGCTAGGACACTGAGCATACAATTTCTGTTCATCACTGGCTTGTGTTGAAGCATTGTGTTGTCTGAAGAATAAATGCCCTTAGAGAACAATAGAAATAATCTCCGTAAAGCAAATTAAAAAATCGTACCCGTGGTGTAGGGGTAGCGTCTTTGATTCACAATCTAAACGTCTTCGGCCCCGGGTTCGATCCCCGCCACTACCTAAATTTTGATAAATAATCAGCATTGGCGGCCGAAGACTTCCGGCATAAAAAGTCACCCTTATTCTATCAACGGCCTTGTCAAAGAGGGTGGAGGAGCGGATAGAGGTTCAGGGCAGTCTCTTGTGCTAGGGGTGGGAAATTGCGCCTAAAGGCGGAAGAATCAGCAGTGATCAATGACATGAGGATGCAGAAGGCAATGGAAACCACTGCATTAAAGACACTAACGTGTATCCACAGGACATGTGGCCTGTAACTGAAGAAGTGTCATGATGATCTCTCCATTGGCAAAAGATTCCGGAATAGACCCCCATTCGGATCTCCGGGAGGGGACTGCCAAGGGGGAGGTTACCATGAGAAAAGATATAATAATCAGCGAAAGGATAATGTTCTACGAGTCAGGGCGTGGAATGTCAGCAGCTTGAACGTGGTAGGGAAACTAGAAAATCTGAAAAGGGAAATGCAAAGGCTCAATCTAGATATAGTAGGGGTCAGTTAAGTGAAGTGGAAGGAAGACATGGATTTCTGGTCAGATGAGTATCGGGTAATATCAACAGCAGCAGAAAATGGTATAACAGGTGTAGGATTCGTTATGAATAGTAAGGTAGGGCAGAGGGTGTGTTACTGTGAACAGTTCAGTGACCGGGTTGTTCTAATCAAAATCGACAGCAGACCAACACTGACAACAATAGTTCAGGTATACATGCCGACGTCGCCAACTGAAGATGAACAGATAGAGAAAGTGTATGAGGATATTGAAAGGGTAATGCAGTATGTAAAGGGGGACGAAAATCTAATAGTCATGAGTGACTGGAATGCAGTTGTAGGGGAAGGAGAAGAAGAAAAGATTACAGGAGAATATGGGCTTGGGACAAGGAATGAAAGAGGAGAAAGACATATTAAGTTCTGTAACAAGTTTCAGCTAGTAATAGCAATACCCTGTTCAAGAATCACAAGAGGAGGAGGTATACTTGATACTGGATTGTAAGGCATACCCAGGAGCAGATATAGACTCGGATCACAATATAGTAGTGATGAAGAGTAGGCTGAAGTTCAAGACATTAGCCAGGAAGAATCAATACGCAAAGAACTGGGATACGGAAGTACTAGGGAATGACGAGATACGTTTGAAGTTCTCTAACGCTATAGATACAGCAATAAGGAATAGCGCAGTAGGCAGTACAGTTGAAGAGGAATGGACATCTCTAAAAAGGGCCATCACAGAAGTTGGGAAGGAAAACATAGGTACAAAGAAGGTAGCTGTGAAAAAACCATGGGTAACAGAAGAAATACTTCAGTTGATTGATGAAAGGAGGAAGTACAAATATGTTCTGGAAAATCAGGAATACAGAAATACAAGTCGCTGAGGAATGAAATAAATAGGAAGTGCAGGGAAGCTAAGATGAAATGGCTGCAGGAAAAATGTGAAGACATCGAAAAAGATATGATTGTCGGAAGGACAGACTGAGCATACAGGAAAGTCAAAACAACCTTTGGTGACATTATAAGCAACGGTGGTAACATTAAGAGTGCAATGGGAATTCCACTGTTAAATGCAGAGGAGAGAGCAGATAGGTAGAAAGAATACATTGAAAGCCTGTATGAGGGTGAAGGTTTGTCTGATGTGATAGAAGAAGAAACAGGAGTCGATTTAGAAGAGATAGGGGATCCAGTATTAGAATCGGAATTTAAAAGAGCTTTGGAGGACTTACAGTCAAATAAGGCAGAAGGGATAGATAACATTCCATCAGAATTTCTAAAATCATTGGGGGAAGTGGCAAAAAAACGACTATTCATGTTGGTGTGTAGAATATATGAGTCTGGCGATATACCATATGACTTTCGGAAAAGCATCATCCACACAATTCCGAAGATGGCAAGAGCTGACAAGTGCGAGAATTATCGCACAATCAGCTTAACAGCTCATGCATCGAAGCTGCTTACAAGAATAATATACAGAAAAATGGAAAAGAAAATTGAGAATGCACTAATTGACGATCAGTTTGGCTTTAGGAAAAGTAAAGGGATGAGAGAGGCAATTCTGACGTTACGGCTAATAAGGGAAGCAAGGCTAAAGAAAAATCAAGACACTTTCATAGGATTTGTCGACCTGGAAAAAGCATTCGACAACATAAAATGATGCAAGTTGTTCGAGATTCTGAAAAAAGTAGGGGTAAGCTATAGGGAGAGATGGGTCACATACAATATGTACAACAACCAAGAGGGAATAATAAGAGTGGACTTTCAAGAACGAAGTGCTCATATTAAGAAGGGTATAAGACAAGGCTGTAGCCTTTCCCCCCTACTCTTCAATCTGTACATCAAGGAAGCAATGATTGAAATAATAGAAAGGTTCAGGAGTGGAATTAAAATACAAAGTGAAAGGATATCAATGATACAATTCGCTGATGACATTGCTATCCTGAGTGAAAGTGAAGAAGAATTAAATGATCTGCTAAACGGAATGAACAGTCTAATGAGTACACAGCATGGTTTGAGAGTAAATCGGAGAAAGACGAAGGTAATGAGAAGTAGTAGAAATGAGAACAGCGAGAAACTTAACATCAGGATTGATGGTCACAATGTCAATGAAGTTAAGGAATTCTGCTACCTAGGCAGTAAAATAACCAATGACGGACAGAGCAAGGAGGACATCAAAAGCAGACTCGCTATGGCAAAAAAGGCATTTCTGGCCAAGAGAAGTCTACTAATATCAAATACTGGCCTTAATTTGAGGAAGAAATTTCTGAGGATGTAGGTCTGGAGTACAGCATTGTATGGTAGTGAAACATGGACTGTGGGAAAACCGGAACAGAAGAGAATCGAAGCATTTCAGATGTGGTGCTACAGACGAATGTTGAAAATTAGGTGGACTGATAAGGTAAGGAATGAGGAGGTTCTACGCAGAATCGGAGAGGAAAGGAATATGTGGAAAACACTGATAGGGAGAAGGGTCAGGATGATAGGACATCTGCTAAGACATGAGGGAATGACTTCCGTGGTACTAGAGGGAGCTGTAGAGGGCAAAAACTGTAGAGGAAGACAGAGATTGGAATACGTCAAGCAAATAATTGAGGACGTAGGTTGCTAGTGCTACTCTGAGATGAAGAGGTTAGCACAGGAAAGGAATTCGTGGCGGGCCGCATCAAACCAGTCAGTAGACTGATGACAATAAAAAAAAAAGCAAATTAAATGAACTGTCAATTTTCATTGTGTACTCTGTGTTTGTAAGTAGTCTTTCTGGCTTTGAATATTGAAGAAAACTGTAAATCACTTTGAAGAATACACGAGAGATCTACGAAAAATTTATATTCCCTTATTGAAGAAAACAGAAATTGTTCTATGTCATTGCCTTCCAGGATATATAGCATTATAAGCAGAAGTCCTGGATACTGCAGCAAAGGCCACCTTCATCTAAGAAGAAAAACCAGAATGGTATTCAATCCCTGCTGACAGAAGTAAGTAGAAGCTCTTACTTTTAAATGTCATAAGAACACTATAGGAACCAGTCAAGGGACTCTTAGAAACCTTAGTAACAGTGAAGTTGCAGTATTTGTAAGAATGGTCATCATCAGGTGAAGGAGATCAGCAATCTTTATTACTTGATAAAAATTATTAGTATTGATTGTAATAAAAGGTAATTACATTTCACCAATTTCTGGGTTCGGTTGACTAATAACAATTCTGATGTCGTGCCTACCTAAAAATAAGTATAATGTTGGCCATGACACCACTGTTGCTAAGTGTAACTCATATTCTTCTTACTAAAGAATTGCTGCCTGATCACAAAGTTGGCCATGTCATTACTGTGTGGAACTCACGTGTGGTAAAAAGGTGGCCAAAGCATGACTCTAGGTGTATAAAACCAACAGAAGGCTCAAAATAAACTATCAGTATACTGCTTTGTACTGTTTTTGCTTATGCCACCAAAATGGCAACCAACCTCAAGTTAGATTCACGTAGTGCATCAGTACCCCATTCTGCCACTAGGAATGCCAGTATAGGGCACAGTTAAAAAGTTGCATCAGATAGAGGATAACGAGACAGTCGTGAAAACAATACTCTTCGGTCAACATTTCATATCAATGGCACGGTGAAAACACCCAGGTGCAGGATACGAGGAAGCAAAGATACATATGCGACCCTGGAACATGTTCATGACAACCCCATAGTTAATGCGCTTTGTTATTGCGTTTTGTGCCCTTAGCAGACTGAAAGCGTACGACCATTTCTTCTTCGTGGAGACAGTTGTCACTGGTATTGTGTATCTGGATCTGCTTGAAAACTTTAATTCCCCACTTTGATGAAGATGACAGAGATGGGATGGTTTAACAACAGCAAGGCTTCCTCAAAAATTGCTTTCCAGGTCGGTGGATTTTCTGTGAAGGACCAATCACGTGACCAGCTCACTTTGCAGGAGAAACCCAGAATCTTGACCCAAGTGCCACCTTAAAAGTAGAAAAACATAATTCCGTCTCATTAAGTTAACAAATATATTTCAGAAGAGAACCAAAGATTAACTTCCATATCATATCTGATGAACTAATGTACGATTTCTGGATGAAACATTTGTAAAAGGTGATAGTAATCACAGAATGCATTAGGTTCTATAGTGAATAGTAATTTTATTTAATAGTCTATCATTGGATGGAATAGAAACTCAGAAACATCACAATGAGTGACTACCTCTGCTGCACGGTCCACTGAAAATCTCAATTCCTACTGTCGTGGATATAGGTTTGATATCTTTCATTACAAAATATGCTGATTTGCATTCCACAGAGCAAAATACAGTGACATGCTATAGATGAATGCTGTGTGAAGAGGTATGGCACTGCACTTTGTTGCACTTAAGTGCAAGTAACATATCTTACATTTCCTCAAGCATATACATTTTATGTGTACCAAACACTTCAGACAGATGTGCACTGCAAACTGACCCTATTTCTGAAAAACCCTTTTTTTCTAAAATATTTTATATCCTATTTCAAACATTTGTGATGCTGGGGGTAGGAGCAGCGTCACTATCAACATATTGCCCTCATTCAAAAGTATCGTAGATCTGGGGCTGAACATCCCCCCCCCCCCCCCCCCCCCCGCATGCATTACCTACTCCTCCATGACAACCGCCCCATCCCTATCATCATCTGTAAAGTTAATCATTTTGTTTCCAACCCTACAAACACTTCTCCATACCCAATGACCCTCACTTGGATTACTCCCTCTTCCCCTATGTCGTGGCCACTGCAATACCACTGTCCACCACTTGCACCCAACATCCATTACTTGGATGAGTTACTGCACTCAGAATTGAACTCTGCTATCACACCACAAGTCAGTGGCAATCCGGGCTCCAGACCTATGCCCTTCCTACCAATTTCATTCATCTCATTGCCCCTTCCTCTCCCATCGTCCTTCCTATGTCACAATTCATAATACCAATTCCTGAATCTTCTACCGTACCACAGGTGTGCCCCAGCGCTCCGTCCTTTCTGCTCTCCTATATCTTCTGTACTCCGCTGGCATGCCCAAACCACCCCCACCAGTCCATCTTCTTCAATATTCTGAGGACACTGCCTTCCTTGCTCTCTGTCCTACCCTTCAAGTCTCAGTGCTCCCTCCAAACGAACCAAAACCAGTCACTCCTTGGTAAAAGCAGTGACTCATTTCAATCAATCCTTCCAAAACCGAGGCAATCATTATAGGACATACCACCCACTTCTTCTGGCTCCATGATTTCTACCTGAACATCTACAACCACCCTATATAACTTACCCCACCTTGAAATATCTGGGTCTCACACTTGACTGTCACATCCGACTCCCCATCTCTTTAGCATCCAACGAAAAACCCACAGTAGACTCCACCTACTGCAACTCCTGACTAGCTGGACCTGGGGATTGCACACTTCTACCAGCCTTCATACCTACAAACCCCCGGTCCGTCCCATCCTTTGTTACACCAGTGTTGCCTGGATTTCCATCGCTCCAAAATTCTAAAAAGCAATCCAAATCATTGAACGCCATGCTCTCCGCCTCACTTTCCGTATCCGTCTCCTGTCCCCCATGAGGATCTTCTACGAACTCATACCCTTCCCAATCTCCTTCTATTCCTCGAACACATCCGTATCCCCTACACCGACCACCACCTCGCTCGCCGTCTGCTCCTGACGTCTCCCTTCCTCTCCACTCCCCACCCGCTGCCACACCTCTACCTGCGTGTTCCACCTTCTGTCCACCTCCACACCCTCCACCTTCTCTCCTAAAGAAACTTACATCATCTCTCTGTTCTGGATAAGGTGCTTCGTCCTGATATTTACCCTTCCTTCTACCTCTGACCATTATTTTACCCTCCCCTCCTCCCTCGTGCTCTCTCTCCTTCCCCACACCATCCTCTGTTTCTCCCCCCTGCCCCCCTGTCCTTTGCCCCTCCTTCCTCGGCTGCTCTCTCCCCACCCTCTCCACCTCCAGCCCCTTGCTGTGCTGCCAGCTTCCCCCATCCCTCTTTCTTGCCCCCCACTCCCCTTCCTCACCGACCCATGCCTTTCTTTCCTCTCTCCCACCTCACTGATCTCTCCTCTCTTGGCAGCTCCTTCCAATTTTAATCCAGTTACTTTGTCGTGTAATGATCCTCGCCATGTATGTAACATAAGTGCAGTGTGTGTCGAGTGTCGTCATCCCGTGTGGTTCACATTACTGAAAACTCCATTTTTAATTGTGCTCTTCGTGCCACCAGTGTTTGTGCTACGTCTTCGTCGAGTGTCATTTTAATTATAGATGTAATTTATGTAAATGTGCCTTGTGAAAACACCCCCTTTTTGTGAATTTTAACTTCCATTGTTCCCCTTCTCATGTGTAAACATCTTTTATCCCCATTTTTTATGTATTCCCCACATGGGGCTGGGCTATGAAATAACAATAAAGGAGACAATCTCAATAGCATAACATAGAACACAAACGGTTTTTTATGGTGATAACAATGGCTGTGCATCACTCTTCTGTTGGTATCATCTTGGTCTGGAGTCAAATAATTCTGGATATCAGTCAAATTACAAGCAGTGAATCTCATTATGATTGTTGCCGTGAGAAGCACAGAATCTTTTCAACTGTCCATTGCTATAATATTTATAAGGAAAATTTTATTAATTTGTAGAACAAAAAACATTTGTACATATGACTGATAATATCTTAACATACAATGTACATTATGTGTCTGAATAATCCACTATGACTCCTTACCCATATATTACATATGTAGGCCTACTAATTTACTTACGTAACATGTCTAAACTAAGTTCAAGGAAAGAAAATGTTGCTTACGTTAGTGCCGTATAGAAAGAGCTATAAAACATCGAGAAATTAAAAAAAAGTCTATAGGCCTACTATTGCCATAATATTTGCATTTTCATGTTTCTTAAGCCTTTATAATTTTGGTCAATACCTCATTCCCTGTAAAGACACACAGAATGCATGTAAGCAAATGAGGAAATGATGCTTATGGAACAGCATGCTGCAAAATGAAACTACCATATTTACGCCCAATACAGTGTGGCGTGTAGTAAGTTCTAGGAAAAGAAGTGTTCGCCATAGGGACAAGAAAACCCCAACAACCTCTGCAGAACAACAAACAAATAACATAGCACTAAATACAGCTATACCATGCAAACTGCCACAGACAGTGACTATCAGATCAACTCCTCCAACCAATGCCATCTCAGTAGTTGGAAATTCAAGTGTTAATGACAGGAAAAATAAAATAAAAGGCACTGGTGATGACTAAGGAATGCTGTATGGGGAAAAGAGAGCATGGTTTCATTTACGAAAGGTGAAAAGTGGAACGACAGCAGAAAACGTAATTAACTTCTTGAAACTCCTACCAGGTCATAGCAACTTTCATGTAGAAAAATTGGAATCTAAGGGTGTAAATAGTAGTTTTAAGATTGGTGTAGACTTTCATCTAAAAGACAAGCTAATGGACACTGCTGTATGGCCCAAAAATGTTGAAATTAGTCGTTTTTTGTTCTGGAGACCAACCATTATGCCAATAAAATAGATTATGAAGTTAAAAACAAGGATCAAGGATCACTGTACAAGAATGTTGCTAGTACTGAAAACCATACACCTGTAGTCATTGCAAGTGTAAATGTGCAGTGCATAAGAACCAAAATGGATCTCCTATCATTTTTATAGAAGAAATTAAATAAGATGTTTTATGTATTTGTGAACACTGGCTAGCAGAAGCAGAAGGTGATTTCTATAAATCTGTTGATACTTAGACACGGCCAGTGCTCGGTTTCAAAGAACTGCAACCCACGGTGGGGTCTCTGTGTATGCCAACAGAGACCATAGCATCAAGGAAATTGATTTAAGCAGTTTTTGTGCGGATTTTGGTCTTGAATTAGCTGCACTGTTATTAACTAATAATGATTTACTTGTTGTTGCTGTGTACCATTCACCAGATGGTAACTTTGAGAATTTTATTGCGCATATGGAGAACTGTTTGTGTTACCTAACACGCCTAAAATCAAAAATCGCACTGTGTGGAGATTTTAACATACACATAGGTGATGGAGATGCCAGAGAGAGGGTCTTTATGAGATTAATTACCAGTTATGGGTTGTTTATTGCAAATAAGCTCCCAACAAGGGGTGGTGCATGCCTGGACACCATAATCACCAACCTCAACATCTGGGATTATAAACTCAGTGCAGTTGAACCTATGATAGCAGATCACTGTGCACTAGTAATGGAAACCAGTATGAGGAGCAAACTGCAGATAAGCACATGGCATTCAAACTACACATTCAAAAGAAGATTTGTTAAAGAAGAGAGACTAAATGATCTCAAAGCAGCTCTGTCTTGTGTAAACTGGCAGCAGAAAAATGCAGAGTTAGTAAGCAGTGATTCTTTCTTACGTCTGTTCCAAACCTTAAAAGCAATATTTGGTGACATGTTTCCGGTAAGACCAGTGAAGAATTCCGTGGACAAATCACAAGGCAGGCAGAAAGTTATCAATGTGAAACAATGGTACACCCCCGAGCTCAATAAATTGAAGTGTATTGTAACAATGTGCAAGGACCGAATGAAATCAGCTTTAGACATTCCAGCCAAAGAATTACATCACCGCAACTCCCTAAAAGCCAAAAAAGCTTATAGGAAGGCAGTAGAGGAAGGAAAAAAGAAATATAATGATACATACATTAAAGAGGCCCAAAATCCTTGCCAAGCTGCGCGGAGTCTTGTAAACGTTAACAGAAAGAAGACTACCTCCTGCTTACATTCGTGTAGCCCTGATCACTTCAATGAATATTTTGTCAGAATAGTGGAAAAGACAGTGAGTGAAATTCCACACTCTGACCTAGATCTGACGGCAAACATAAGAAATGTAGACAGTTGCAGTATTCGGAACTGGAAGGAAGTAAACCCTGAAGACATGATAAAAATTGTGAACTCCTACAAACACTCAGAAATTGTAGACATCTATGGCATCTCCTGCACACTGCTAAAGAAAATTATTGCAGAATTAGCTCAGCCACTAGCCATAGCAATAAACAAATGTCTATCTTCTGGTATCTTCCCAGACTTCCTTAAAGTGGCGCGCACAGTATCAATATATAAGAAGGGGGATCCGTGCGAGGTGTCCAGCTTCAGACCAATCTCAGTGGTACCAGTACTAGCCAAAGCTACTGAGTCTGTGATGCACTGCCAGGTACTGAATTACTTTGAGGAAAACAACTTATTCCAAAACACACAGCACGGATTCTGCAAAGGGAGATCAACAGTGACAGCCACACTGGTCTTATTAAAAACAATTCGACAGAGTTTTGAAGAGAGAGAGTGTGTGGCACTGACACGTTGTGACCTCAGCAAAGCCTTTGACTGCATCTCACACACAACACTAATAGCCAACGTAAGACGGTACGGTGTTGGAGGTGTTGTTCTATCGACACTCCAATCTTATTTGGAAAACCGAAAGCAGGTAGTATCAGTGCACGGAGCAACTTCTCTTGAACAAAAACTGGAACATGGAGTGCCCCGAGGATCAGTCTTAGGACCTCTCCTATTCCTCATATATGTCAATGATATGAGCTGTAATAGTCTTATGTTGCAGTTTGCAGATGACACTACCCTTATTGCCAAAGGACATACAGCTGCAGAAGCTCTTGGTGCAACAAATTTGATGTTTGAAGAAATAAAAGAATGGTTCGTCACAAACAAAATGAAGATCAATGAGGAAAAAATCCAACATTTGATATGCAGTCCAACCAACATTGAAGACCAAAAAAACGTGGAGACTGTCACACTGCCGGGCTTCGAGATTGACGGCAAACTGTCCACGAATGATCACACTGCGTATGTATGCACCAAACTTTCTCGTGTGATATACCTCCTGAGGAAGCTGAAGAGGGTAATAACTGACCAGTTTCTGTCAATCGTCTACCGTGCACTCTTCCACAGCCACATTAGCTATGGACTGTTGTTGTGGGGGGACTCCTCAGGCGCTCATACCCTCTAGCAAAAGACTGGACGAATGTAAGCCTATTTTCACCAGGATAGGCATAATGACTGTTTTTAGCCAGTATGTGTTTTACTGCTTCATTTATACAAAAGAAAATCAAAGGAATTTTAGCATAAGACAAGAAATACATAATCGTGACACTCGCTGTAAGACGAACGTTGAAGTGCCGAGGTGTCGCCTATCGAGTACACGAGACAGCTTTCCGACAGTCGCCCTAAAAATGTACAGTCAACTGCCTCCAGAAGTGAAATCCCTGCCACCTGAATTATTTCGGAAAAAAATTGCTCGGGACTTGAAACAGTGGTTCTAGTGAATGGACAAAATAATAAATATTGTTATGTTTTATATATAATTTTCCCTAAATTTAATCTTATTTTTATGTTCTCAGTTAACTGCACATTTAATTTTGTGTTTTACTTAAAGTACATATGTTGCCAAAATGAAACTTTATGCTTGTGATCTACATGGTCTTGTAAACATTTTGCTTTATGGTATTTTCATTTGCTCCTATGAAGTTTTACTTTCCTGTTTAGTTATATTTCATTTTCTCTAGGTTCTGTGTGTTTTTGTGCACTGTATAAATATTTTCTTTTATTTGTAATATAAATTTTGTATATGGTGTTGTATAAATGTTAGTTGATAAACATTGTATTTGTGACGCAGTCTGTCCAGCCGTGGCTGGTAAACGACAAAGATATAGTAATTAAAGTAATTAAGCCGCACCTGAAAAATGAGACTCGAAATCAAGGAAAAAAATTGATAGTTACTTTAAAAAATTTAAATCTGTCTTAAATAAAATAATAAAGGAGGCAAAGAAACGAGACAATGACAAATACATAGAAGATGCTTCAAACAGAACCAAAGCAATCTGGCAAGTTGCAAAAAAAAAAAAAGAAACCAAATCTTACAAAAGTACAGTTAATAATATAGTATTAAAGGCTGGCTTGGAAAACATTAATAACCCACAGGAAGTAGCTAATACGTTTAATAATTATTTTATAAATGTAACAGAGAAACTACTACAACAGACTTCTAATAGAAAACAGCATACAGAAACAGGGAAAAAAGTCTCAAGCAGATCAACGTTTCTGTACCCAACAAATGTAGAAGAAGTACATGTTACAATAAAAAGTCTCAAAATGAAATACTCTGCAGCTATAGATGATATACCTGATTTCATTATAAAGAAGTGTGGGGACTTGATTACTGAGCCCTTAACCCACCTATGTGACCTATCTTTTGCTACAGGAACTTTTCCTTCATGTTTGAAAATAGCAAAAGTAAAGCCAATATACAAGAAAGGAAACAAAGATGATGTTTCCAACTACAGACCACTGGCACTTCTTTCTGTTTTCTCAAAAATATTAGAAAGACTTTTCAATAAGAGGCTAACAGAGTTCTTAGAGGTAAATGGCATTCTGTCAGAATCTCAGCATGGATTTAGAGCAAACCACTCAACCGTATCTGCAGTTCACTCCTGTCTATTAGAGGCACTGATAGCATTAGACAACAAAAAACTTACCATGGGCATATTTTTAGATTTGTCAAAGGCGTTTGACACCATAAATCATGATAAATTGCTACACAAGCTAGAAAATCTTGGCATTAGGGGAACATCTAACAACTGGCTCAGCTCTTATCTTAAAAACAGGGAACAATGTGTGGAAATAGATGAAGAACGAGACAATGTCATTAGGAAATATAATTCCAAGCTACTGACTTTTAAATATGGAGTGCCACAAGGATCAGTAATGGGTCCTGTTCTGTTCTTACTCTATGTAAATGACCTAAACATAAGCAATGACAGCAGCAAAATATTTCAATTTGCTGATGATACAAGTGTTCTAATTACAGGAAATTCAGGAGAAACTGTTGTAAAAAACATAAAAGAAACCATTGACAGGCTAACATGTTACTTTGATGACAATGACTTAATAATAAACACTGAAAAAACTGTAGCTATGGATATACACACAGCACAAACAAAAAATCTGATATCACCAAATCTAGAGCTATACGGACAGACAATTGCCAAAACAGCCTGTACCATATTTCTTGGACTTCATCTACAAGACAACTTGAAATGGAAAGCATATATTGCGCAAATGAACAAAAAATGAAGTACTTCTTGTTTTGTGCTGCGTACATTAAAAAATTGTACCAGCTACAACACCATTCAGTGTGTGTATTATGCAATTGTACACTCTCACCTGCAGTATGGGATTATGTTCTGGGGAAATTCTGGAGATGCCATCAAAACATTCAAAATTTAAAAAAAAAAAAAATTTATAAGAATAATGGAAGGGGTAGATAATCGCAAATCATGTAGACCATTGTTTCCAAAAAGATTTGATCCTGCCACTTCCTTGCATATATATACTTGAAAATGTAATGTATTTAAAGCAAAACTTACATACAAAAAGACCACTCATCACTCAAAATCACACAATACACAGCTATGATACAAGACAAAAATTGGATGTACATGTTCAAAGTGCCAACACAAAGTTATTTCAAAACAGCCTTATCCATCCTAGTATCAAACTATACAATGCCATACCAGATACCATTGAACACATACAAAACATTCGTCACTTCAAATCTAAACTGAAGTCATACTTAGTTGATCACTACCTTTACACAGTAAATGAATACCTACAAAGTTAAATTTTTGTGTGGTTACCCACTGTAGTCTCATTCAGAAGGACATTGTATTTTATCTCTCTGAATATAGTGTAACAACATTTATTTAACTATTCATCATTAATTGATATGTTAATGTGTGTTATTATGTAAAAAGGTATATTTTACGTAAAACTGTTAATATTAACAAAAAAAAATCCAAATATCTCTTGCACATTGTGCATCTGCAGATGCTAATGGATCAATAAATTAAATCAAATCAAATAAAAAAATTGATTTTCTTTTTCTTTATTGTTATTTTCAAACCCGTACAAACAGGCACGCTGTCAGCAGCATCTTACGCCGCTCTCCAGCCATAGAATAGATAAATAAACAACAGAAAGAATACACATAGACATAACGGTGGGTAATAAAACAGTAGACACATAAAGACAAACACGGAGCCGTTCACACTCAACGATAAGCCACATTACAAACTGATGACACGATGCACAAACACTGAAGGTGTCAATGGCACAAGTGAACGATGGAGTGCGACGGTGAACACTGAACACTAAACACGACGGCACACACGAGACACTGATGGCGATGATCTCCGGCGCGGGAATGTCCACTGAGCATGTGCGAGTCCGGGGACCTGCCAAGAGGGGAAGAAGGGCGGGGGGGGGGGGGGGGGGGGAGAACAAAGATGCCAATGGCTGAGGAGATGGGGGGAAGAGGAGAGGGACAGGGGAGGGGAAGCCCGAGGGAGGAGTGGGGAGAAATGGAGGAGGGGTGGAAGAGGGAGAGAAGGGAGGGAGGGTGCCGAAAGGAACAAACAGAGGAAGAGGGAGGGAGGGTCAAAGTTGATAGGAGGGGTAGATGGAGGGGAGGAGGGCATCATCAGGGAGGGGGAGCTGGCGGAAGCCACCTTGGGAGAGGGTAACGAGGGTGGAGAGATGGAGACCGGGAGGGAAGTGGGAATACAGGCGCGGCAGCGGGCGGGGGTGGGGGTGGGATGGGGAGACCAGCGGGTGAGGGGGATTGAGTTTGCGGGAGGTGTACAGGATCCGTATCTGTTCAAGGAAAAGGAGGAGGTGGGGGAACGGAATGAGGTAAGTACGCAAATAAAAACATTGATACTTTAATAATTTAGTATTAGCATTAAACAAATATGAAGCAATACCTGTGGATTGACGGCTACGGCTTCTGGCCTGGCAAAGTACTGACGAAACCACAACACTGGGCATTATCCACCACGAAATTTGCGAACATATACAACACTTCCTATCTTAAACAGGCGACAGCACGACCAATGTAGCTGGAAACATTATGCGACTCGATTTCTACCCATTACGAACGTCAAACAGCGACAAGTCGAGGGTTTCGCCAGGTGGTGAGTTGTGCTGACATCTGTTGGAGATGCCAAGCAACACTGGTGCTTTGTGTAACATTTATTTTATTACACAACGTGACGTGTACAAGCAAATTAATGTTAACAACAAAATTTCTTTAGCTATATCAACTACTTATTTCTACTTCGTTAATAACATAGCTATAAGCGCCCATATTTATTGATATTTTGTAAAGAGAATATTTCATACCCAGCAATTGTTGTGGTGTATGTACTGGTTATATACAGCACCAGCAAATGATTAAGCGAGAAAGCCCATTCCCGCCTCCGCCTTCTGAAACTCCTGTCTGGCCGGACCTGGGGATTGCATCCTTCTACCATCCTCCACACCTACAAATCCCTCATCCGTCCTATCCTCTGTTATGCCAGCATTGCCTGGATCTCCGCCCCCACCCACTTTTACAAGGCCCTCCAAATCCTAGAACGCCATGCGCTCCGCCTTGCCTTCCCCATGCGCTCCGCCTTGCCTTCCGTATCCGCCTTCCTTTCCCTGTGGCATCGGTTCCTCTCCTCCCTTCAAGGCGACCTCATTCCCATCCCCCAGCACACCCCTCCCGACTCTAACTCCACTCCTGATGTTATCCTATTCTCCCCCAACCTCCTTGGCCGCATAACGGTGGATGTCCTGGAGCCTATTGGTAGCGACCATCTCCCTGTCCTCCTCACCATTTCAGACGGTCGTCGCCCTCGCCCCGACCCTCGTACTGATCCTCCCCCTAAGTATGTCCACGACTATTCCCGAGCCAACTGGAATGCCTACCGGGATACCCTTTCCACCCAGGTTGATAGCCACCCTCTCACCTACCACCACCCTGACGATGTCACCCATGCCGCCTCCTTTCTCCAGCAGACCTTGTCTGAGGCCGTGGAGGCCCACGTCCCAACTGTCGCCATCCACCCCCACCGTCCTACCTTACCCCTACAGGCCGTTCTCCTCCACCATGAATCCCGTCATCTCTACCGTGCCTTCCTCCGCACGCGTGACCCGGACACACTACGACGCCACCGGCAACTCCAGCGACACGTTCGTAATTTGCTCGCGGCTAAGAAACGCCGGGACTGGCGACAAACATGCACCCGTTTAAATGCTACCCTACCAATCAACTCGTCCAAGTTCTGGTCGGCCTTCCGTCGCCTTACCGGAACTAAACCCTCCCCCTACTATCCTCTTCTCCACGATGATCACCCCTTCCCTGACACCCTTAGTAAGGCCAACCACTTTGCCTCCTACCTCTACAATGTTTTTTCCATCCCCGATGATCCCCAGTTCGATTACTCCCTCTTCCCGAATATCCGCGATCGCACTGACACCTCTGTCCCTCCCCTCGCTCCTGGTTTCCAGTACTTGGACAACATTCAACACATGGAACTCAATGCCCCTATCACTACACAGGATCTCATTGATACCCTCCGCACGAAACGCAACACCGCTCCTGGTCACGATCGTGCCACCTACCGTCACCTTCGTGAAGCTCCTGTATCTTTCCTCTCCACCCTGGCCAGGCTCTACAATGTAGTCCTGTCCACCGGTTACTACCCCGACCTGTGGAAAACCTCCCGTATCCTCATGTTCCTTAAACCTGGCAAACCGCCGTCTCCTCCTACTGTCCTATCAGCCTTACCTCGGTCTTCAGCAAGATCCTGGAATCTATCCTGGCCCTACGCATCCACCAGCATCTCCGCCAGCACCGCCTCCTTCCCGTTACCCAGTGTGGCTTTCGGCCATCCTTCTCTTCTGACGACCTTCTCCTTCACCTCACTCATCTTCTTTCCGAACAGCTTAATTCCCGTCGCTCCGCAATCTTCCTCTCCCTGGACCTCGAACGTGCCTATGACTGCGTATGGCATTCCGGCCTCCTCTTCAAGCTCCAAACCTTCGCCCTTCCCATTAACTACGTCCGTCTGATCGGCTCCTTTCTCTCCCGCCGTCCTTCCTATGCCACCGTCCATAACACAGATTCCTACACCTTTTTCCCCTCTGCCGGTGTGCCCCAAGGCTCCGTCCTCTCCCCCCTTCTGTACCTTTGTACACGGCGGACATGCCACAACCGTCGCCACCCATCCACCTTCTCCAGTTTGCCGATGACACCGCCTTCCTTGCCCTTGCCCCCACCCTGCAGCGCTCCCAACACCTTCTCCAATCCCATCTTGACCGGTTCACCACTTGGTGCAACCAGTGGTTGCTCAAGGTCAATCCCTCCAAAACCCAGGCGATCATTGTAGGCAAAACCACCCCTTCCTTCCGCCTCCTTGATTTCTATCTCACCATCTATGGCCGTCCTATCACCCTCACTCCCACCCTCAAGTACCTTGGCGTCACCCTCGACCGTCGCCTCTCCTGGACTCCCCACCTCCGGACAATCCAAGCCAAGGCACGCTCCCGCCTCAGTCTCCTCAAGCTCCTCTCCGGCCGTACGTGGGGTCTGGACCCCTCCACCATCCTCCACACCTATAAATCCCTCATCCGCTCTATCCTTTGTTATGCCCATCCGGCTTGGATCTCCGCCCCCCCTCCCTATTACAAATCCCTCCAAATCCTTGAACGCCATGCTCTCCGCCTCGCCTATCGCATCCGTCTCCCCTCCCCCACGCAAATCCTCTACGATCTCATCCCCTTCCCCCACCTTCTCCTCTTCCTTGAAAGGATACGGATCCTGTACACCTCCCGCAAACTCGATCCTCCTCACCCGCTCGTCTCCCCGCTCCTCTCCCACCCCCGCCCGCTGCCGCGCCTGTATTCCTACGTCCCACCCGGTCTCCATCTCTCCACCCTCCTTACCCTCTCCCGAGGTGGCTTCCGCCAGCTCCCCCTCCCTGATGATGTCCTCCTCCCGTCCATCTACCCCTCCTACCAACTTTGATCCTCCCCCTCACTTCCTGTGTCCTTTCCTTTCGGCACCCTCCCTCCTTTCTCTTCCCTTCCCTTCTCTTTCCTTTTCCCTTGTCTCCTCCCTCCTCCCCTCTTCCCCCGGGCTTCCCCTCCCCATTCCTCCCTTCCACCCGTCTACCCTGCCCTTGGCATCTGCTCTCCCCTCTCCCTCTCCCTCTCCCACCCCCTCTCCTCCTTTCTTGGCAGGTCCCCGGACTCGTACACGGTTAGTGAACATTCGCGCGGCGGAGATCTACGCCTCATGTTCTGTGTGTATCGTCGTTTTGTGCTTTAGTGTTTATGTCTTATTCGTTTTGTGCACCTCTGTTCACGTATGATAATTTTCGTCTCTGTCCAAGTGTCTGAACAAATGTTACCTTGGACTCTACGCCCGTGAACGCCTCCACGTGTTTTATATAGTGCTTGTCTCCGTTTCTATGTCCACCCTGTTTTTTCTCTCGATGTCCTCCTTTATATCTTGTGTGTATATCTGAGGCTGAAGAGCGGCGTAGCATGCTGCTGCTGGCCTGCCTGTACCCAGGTTTGAAAATTACAATAAAGAAAAAAAAAAAAAAATGATTAAGCGCATCTTTCAATTTTTGAAATTCGAGGATCTTGTGTTCCATGCCATTATTACAAGTAAACATTATTCAGTAAATGTGTATTGCGTAAGAATGCTTGTGATAAACGCCGTGTATATTGCGAATTTACTGACGCGTCTTCAAATGTACGGACGAAGTTTCTCTATCGATCTATCTGTATCCATTGTCTTACATACATGTACCGCCCACATACAATTCATTTCACGCAAAGCCGTAATTACCCCTACCACTCCAGTCTGCTCCCTGACCCATGTCTATTGTCCTGTCTTCCTTAGTAATTCACAACACTCTGTGTCCGCATAGCTCTCAAACCAACCCTCAGACTTCCTATAGCTCTCGCGCATTTGAGACTCACGGCATTGTCTCATTGCTAATAGTCCAAACTGCTAATTGCTGTACTTCTAAACATACCATTCGCAAAGATTAGCAAACTGCTAACTGCTGTACTTCTAAACATACCGTTCGCAAAGATTAGCAGTTTGGTTTTGAAAACATTCATCAGTTTATAGTATAGCAGCCCAGTCATCATCTTCAATTACCATAAATAAATTAAAACAGCCTTATCCTCTAAGACTTTCATCAATTTGTGCATTGTAAATTGCCTTTGGTCTCGGTGAAACTGCATTAGAAGCATACTTTCAAACTTACTACTTCAATTTCTATGTTGTTTTTTTTTTGTTTCTTTTTTTTTTCTAGATTGCAAACAACATAATGGAAAGGAAGCTGCTTGGCATAAAATTATTTCACCTGTTTTGTCTCGCTGTCAGCTAATGATGTCAAGTGCTGGTTAAATGATATTAATTTTTATTTTCGCTCCAACTGGTTTGGAGTCAGTCTTCCCTCGCTCCAGCTATGATGACAAGAAGGGAATTATAATTATATTCACAGTCATAGCAATGCGTCCGTCCGTCGCGTTTAGCAGTGAAGACCCAGGCGCGAAGAACAGCGCAGGAGGTGTAATGGTGGGGACACTCCACCGTCTCCACGTAGTGAAAGAGAGTGACGCGAGAGGGCAGCAGCTGCTAGCAGTCGTGACCACCATAGCCCCACGTAGTACGGACAGCGGCCGACAGAGGGCAAGCGCGAGGTGCAGAGCAGACTCGTCTCACACTCCGTAGTAGAGTAGCAGACTAGCAGGAACGTGCAGGACTATTGTCCCGATGGAACGGGAGAGAAAAGCAAGCGACCGGACAATTAAAGAACGGAATGGTTTTTCGCTGTGTTCCCTTCACGAGTGCAAGCACTTCACAGAAATCTGATAGAGATTTTATCCCGTTAATAAAAAAGCATGTAAAGGTCTAGAACAACGAAGTATGTACTTGTTAACACCCAGCCATAAACAATTTCTTATTTTTCAGTAACGTGGGTAGAATGCGGAAGGCGAGCGATCTATCAGAGTTTGATCGAGGGTGAGCATGAGCATTTGGGAAACTGCTCGACATGTCGTGTGTTGGAGGAGTGCTTTGGTAAGTGTCTCCAACACATGGCAAACTCGAGGTGAAACCATACCCAGACGCCTTGGAGTTAAATGGCCACCCCTCATTAAAAATGTCGGACTTTTAAGGCTGGGCACACTGGTAAAACGGGACAGGTGGTGGAACTAAAATCTGACTTTAGTGCCAGGCAGAGTACAAGTGTGTCTGAACGCACAGTGGACCAAACTAATACTCCCAACGACGAGCCTCCACAGCCGTCGACCCGTGCACGTGCCGATGTTAACACCACGACATCGGCAACTACGATCGAAACGGGCACGTCACCATCGGGACTGTACATTGGGGCAGTGGCAGTGCATTACACGATCCGACAAATTACAATACATTCTATATCGTGCCAATGAGATGGTGGGAAGCTGTCATTTTACAGGGGGAAGAGTTCCTCGACACGCGTAGTGCAGGATGGAGACAAGCTGGTGGCAGCTCCTTTAAGCTCTAGGGAACATTCACTTGGGCAGCCGTGGGTCCGGTGCAGCTCGTGCAATGAGGAGTATCTCAACACTCGTTGCAGACCACATACACCCCTTCACGACAATCGTGTTTCCCGTCAATCGTGGCATTTTTCAACAAGGTAGTGTGCTACGTCACAAGATCAGGAGTGTGACAAAAAGGGTTCGGGGAATACAGTGGCGCATTTCAATTGATGTGGTGGCTCCCATCTCGCCAGATCTGAACCCGACTGAATGCATCTGGGACGTGACTGAACGTGTCATCAGAGCTCATCCCCCCATTCCCCCCTCCTGGAACCTTTGGGTTCAAATGGCTCTGAGCACTATGCGACTTAACTTCTGAGGTCATCAGTCGCCTAGAACTTAGAACTAATTAAACCTAACTAACCTAAGGACATCACACACATCCGTGCCCGAGGCAGGATTCGAACCTGCGACCGGAGCGGTCTGTCAGCTCCAGACTGTAGCGCCTAGAACCGCACAGCCACTCCAGCCGGCGGAACCTTTGGGAATATGGTGACTTGTGTGTGCAGATTTGATGCCACCTCCGTCCAGTGACCTACCAGGGCCTCATTGCTTCCATCCCTTGACAGGATCCAGCTATTTTCCCTCCAAAATGTGGATATTCTGCCTACCAGGTAGGTAACCATAATATTCTGGCTGATCAGCATATTCAAGTGATTAACACTGCAAGATCACTTATTAATATAAGTAGGTGCAAGATATGCCATTGTAAATGTAATGCTCGTACATTAACAACTGTTGTAACTGCCAGGATGTCGAATGGAAGCACGGTTGTCTTGCAATGATACCATATGTCAGTTTGTGCCTGTTGCACTTGGTCGGGCAGTACAGGAACTGTTGATGCTGTTTGTGGATGATGCCGGAATTGTTGTCCGAAATGTGCTCAACTGCAGACAGATCTTGTTATCGAGAATGTTGTGTTACGACAACAGTATGTGGGCGCGTGTTGTAGTGTTGGAAAACGTCCTGGAATGCAGTTCACGAATAGCAGCACAACAGACGGAATCACTAGACTGACAATATTTTGCAGCCATGGTGGCTGGGATAAGAGAAAGAGTGCTCCTGCTGTCATAAGAAATCTGTGTCTAGCACACAGACACACTGGTTTCAGACGCCCGACTGGTCTCCTCCTAAGAAACGTGAGGCTATCGCTGGCCCGAGGCAGAACCGGCCTCCGACGAGAACACGACAGTGCTCCACCACACCCTCCGGCGAGTTTTCACTCGACACAACTTTTGTCAAAATTGGTGGTGGTTTAGGGTCAGTGGAATTCACACTACTGCCAGCTAGCACAGTGTTACTGCTTCAAAGTGTGTTCACTTGCAGGTTCGGCTCTCACATCCATCCTTTTGCACCAAAAGAGCCGTCTACTGTTGATGTCCACCAGGAGTTCGCCTCTATCTATGGGGAAAGCTGAATGAGCATTCAAATGGTTCAATGCTGGCTTGGAAAATGCAGCTGTGAAGTCTTCCTGCAGTCTCCATATTCACCAGATATTGTCCCAAGTGAGTTTTACGTGTTCCACCCCTTCAAAGGTCATTTTGGAGGGAAGCCCTTTGGAGCCAACACTGAAGTATGAAGTCACAACACCACTTAACAGCTAGTTACGAGCACAGGACTTGACCCAGCATACCACTGGTTCGTGTCACGTTACCAAAAATGCTGATAGAAAAATGACACTTATGTAGAAAAGCTGCAGATGCTTTCCATTATGTCAGTAAAATTGTTTCAACATGACGGAATTAATAAGGTTTTTTTATATAAAACAGGGAAACTTACTTATTGGATGTCCCTTATGGTACACCACTGATTCCAAAGTATGATCAACTGTGCACTAAAAAATGGGTTATAAGCCAAAACCTAGGTCATACAATAATAATAAAGTTTGTTAAAGAATGCTAACAAGATTCATTCAATTAATAATAATCTCTATATACAAAAGACAATGTCATGACTAACTAACTAACTACTCATTGCCCAGCCCAAACTGCTAAGGGTAGAAAAGTGAAGAGGATGTTGATCTTTTACTGTAGGCACCGTTTAAGAAGGGTCTGTCCAAAATTCCACTCTAAGGAGGTGAAATGGGGGATGAAAGCATTTTTAAAGTACATCACTATTAAGGGATTCCCCCTCCCCCCCCCCCCCCCCCCCCATGAACCATGGAACTTGCCATTGGTGGGGAGGCTTGCATGCCTCGACGATACAGATAGCCGTACCATAGGTGCGACCAAAACAGAGGGGTATCTGTTGAGAGGCCAGACAAACGTGTGGTTCCTGAAGAGGGGCAGCAGCCTTTTCGTAGTTGCAAGGGCAACAGTCTGGATGATTAACTGATCTGGCCTTGTAACACTAACCAAAATGGCCTCGCTGTGCTGGTACTGCGAATGGCTGAAAGCAAGGGGCAACTAAGGCCGTAATTTTTTCCCGACGGCATGCAGCTTTACTGTATGATTAAATGATGATGGCGTCCTTTTGGGCAAAGTATTCCGGAGGTGAAATACTCCCCCATTTGGATTTCCGGGCAGGGACTACTCAAGAGGACTTCGTTATCAGGAGAAAGAAAACTGGCGTTCTGCGGATCGTAGCGTGGAATGTCAGATCCCTTAATCGGGCAGGTAGGTTAGAAAACTTAAAAAGAGAAATGGATAGGTTAAAGTAAGATATAGTAGGTAGTGAAGTTCAGTGGCAGGAGGAACAAGACTTTTGGTCAGGTGAATACAGGGTTATAAATACAAAATCAAATAGGGGTAATGCAGGAGTAGGTTTAACAATGAATAAAAAAAATAGGAGTGCGGGTAAGCTACTACAAACAGCATAGTGAACGCATTATTGTGGCAAAGATAGACACAAAGGCCACACCTACTACAACAGTACAAGTTTATATGCCAACTAGCTCTGCAGATGATGAAGAAATTGATGATATGTATCATGAGATAAAAGAAATTATTCAGGTAGTGAAGGGAGACGAAAATTTAATAGTCATGGGTGATTGGAATTCGAGAATAGGGAAAGGGAGAGAAGGAAACATAGTAGGTGAATATGGATTGGGGGAAAGAAATGAAAGAGGAAGTCGTCTGGTAGACTTTTGCACAGAGCATAACTCAATCATAGCTAACACTTGGTTCAAGAATCATAAAATAAGGTTGTACACATGGAAGAATCCTGGAAATACTACAAGGTATCAGATAGATTATATAATGGTAAGACAGATTTAGGAACCAGGTATTAAATTGTAAGACATTTCCAGGGGCAGATGTGGACTCTGACCACAATCTATTGGTTATGAGCTGTAGATTAAAACTGAAGAAACTGCAAAAAGGTGAGAATTTAAGGAGATGAGATCTGGACAAATTGATTAAACCAGAGGTTGTACAGAGTTTCAGGGAGAGTATAAGGGAACAATTGTCACAAATGGGGGAAAGAAATACAGTAGAAGAAGAATGGGTAGCTCGGAGGGATGAAGTAGTGAAGGCAGCAGAGGATCAAGTAGGTAAAAAGATGAGGGCTAGTAGAAATCCTTGGGTAAAAGAAGAAATATTGAATTTAATTGATGAAAGGAGAAAATATAAAAATGCAGTAAATGAAGCAGGCAAAAAGGAATACAAACATCTCAAAAATGAGATCGACAGGAAGTGCAAAATGGCTAAGCAGGGATGGCTAGAGGACAAATGTAAGGATGTAGAGGCTTATCTCACTAGGGGCGAGATAGATACTGCCTACAGGAAAATTAAAGAGACCTTTGGAGAAAAGAGAACCACTTGTATCAATACCAAGAGCTCAGATGGAAACCCAGTTCTAAGCAAAGAAGGGAAAGCAGAAAGGTGGAAGGAGTATAAAGAGGGTCTATACAAGGGCGACGTACTTGAGGACAATATTCTGGAAATGGAAGAGAATGTAGAAGAAGACGAAATGGGAGATACGATACTGCGTGAAGAGTTTGACAGAGCACTGAAACAGAGAGAGTCGAAACAAGGCTCTGGGAGTAGACAACATTCCATTAGAACTACTGACGGCCTTGGGAGAGCCAGTCCTGACAAAACTCTACCATCTGGTGAGCAAGATGTATGAGACAGGCGAAATACCCTCAGACTTCAAGAAGAATATAATAATTCCAATCCCAAAGAAAGCAGGTGTTGACAGATGTGAAAATTACCAAACAATCAGTTTAATAAGCCACAGCTGCAAAATACTAACGCGAATTCTTTACAGACGAATGGAAAGACTAGTAAAAGCCAACCTTGGGGAAGATCAGTTTGGATTCCATAGAAATATTGGAACACGTGAGGCAATACTGACCTTACGACTTATCTTAGAAGAAGGATTAATGAAAGGCAAACCTACGTTTCTAGCATTTGTGGACTTAGAGAAAGCTTTTGACAATGTTGACTGGAATACTCTCTTTCAAATTCTGAAGGTGTCAGGGGTAAAATACAGGGAGTGAAAGGCTATTTACCATTTGTACAGAAAGCAGATGGCAATTATAAGAGTCGAGGGGGATGAAAGGGAAGCAGTGGTTGGGAAGGGACTGAGACAGGGTTGTAGCCTCTCGCCAATGTTATTCAATCTGTATACTGAGCAAGCAGTAAAGGAAACAAAAGAAAAATTCAGAGTAGGTATTAAAATCCATGGAGAAGAAATAAAAACCTTGAAGTTCGCCGATGACATTGTAATTCTGTCAGAGGCAGCAAAGGACTTGCAAGAGCAGTTGAATGGAATGGACGGTGTCTTGAAAGGAGGATATAAGATGAACATCAACAAAAGCAAAACGAGGATGATGGAATGTAGTCGAATTAAGTCGGGTGATGCTGAGGAAATTAGATTAGGAAATGAGACACTTAAAGTAGTAAATGAGTTTTGCTATTTGGGAAGCAAAATAACTGATGATGGTCGAAGTAGAGAGGATATAAAATGTAGACTGGCAATGGCAAGGAAAGCGTTTCTGAAGAAGAGAAATTTGTTAACATTGAGTATAGATTTAAGTATCAGGAAGTCGTTTCTGAAAGTAGCCATGTATGGAAGTGAAACATGGACAATAAATAGTTTGGACAAGAAGAGAATAGAAGCTTTCGAAATGTGGTGCTACAGAAGAATGCTGAAGATTAGATGGGTAGATCACATAACTAATTAGGAGGTATTGAATAGAATTGGGGAGAAGAGGAGTTTGTGGCACAACTTGACAAGAAGAAGAGACCGGTTAGTAGGACATGTTCTGAGGCATCAGGGGATCACAAATTTAGCATTGGAGGGCAGCGTGGAGGGTAAAAATCATAGAAGGAGACCAAGAGATGAATACAATAAGCAGATTCAGAAGGATGTAGGTTGCAGTAGGTACTGGGAGATGAAGAAGCTTGCACAGGATAGAGTAGCGTGAAGAGCTGCATCAAATCAGTCTCAGGACTGAAGACCACAACAACAACAAGGGATTTTTGAAGCTAAGACTATGAAAACTGACATTGATTTATCTGTTGGAAAATAAAAAACTCGTGTTTCAACTCTTTGGGAATTCAACCACTACGGGGGTAAAATAGTGGGTGAAAGTTATTTTTGAAAATAAATAACTACTAACAGATTTTTAAGGCTACATCTATGACAACTGGTTAGAAATATAAAAAATAAATTTTTCAGTGTTTCTGGAAATTTAACTCCTTAGGGAATGCAACAGTGGGTGAATATTTTTAAGAAAATATTTTGTTACAATAAAAAAAATACAAAGTCAGTTTTATGAAAATTGGTACTTCATTTCTCAGTTAGATGTCAGTAAATATTGGCTAGCAAATTGTAAATGCTACAGACATATGTCCACAACAAAGTAAAAGGCATAATTAACAAAAACTTTGGACTCCAGCTACCAGAATCACTTTTTGGTCACCATTACATTCAGAAAAGAGCATGCTTATATGGCCTTCATTAGTGTGGAAAGAAAGCTTAGAAATTGTTGCAATTTCTGAACAATACAAAAATCGGATTAAATAAAAACTAAAATTCTCTGCAGGCCATACAGTCTACATGGGCAAAGCAGCGGCGCTAAGCTAGTAATAATAATAATAATAATAATAATAATAATAATGGCTTTTGGAACAGACAAATGTAAGAAAAATAGCATAGTCAAGGGAAAACACACTAAACAAGAAGATTACATATTGGATAACCACAGCGACTGCATAGAAGCGATGGAAAAAACAGATGCCTATAAATACCTAGGATACAGACAAAAAATAGGAATAGATAATACAAATATTAAAGAAGAACTAAAAGAAAAATATAGACAAAGACTAACAAAAATACTGAAAACAGAATTGACAGCAAGAAACAAGACAAAAGCTATAAATACTTATGCTATACCAGTATTGACCTACTCATTTGGAGTAGTGAAATGGAGTGACACAGACCTAGAAGCACTCAATATACTTACACGATCACAATGCCACAAATATAGAATACATCACATACATTCAGCAACAGAAAGATTCACATTAAGCAGAAAGGAAGGTGGAAGGGGATTTATAGATATAAAAAACCTACATTATGGACAGGTAGACAATTTAAGAAAATTCTTTCTAGAACGAGCAGAAACTAGCAAAATACACAAAGCAATCACTCATATAAATACATCAGCTACACCATTGCAATTTCATAACCACTTCTACAACCCTTTAGGTCACATAACATCAACAGATACAAAGAAAGTAAATTGGAAAAAGAAAACACTACACGGCAAGCACCCGTATCATCTGACACAGCCACACATAGATCAAAACGCATCCAACACATGGCTAAGAAAAGGCAATATATACAGTGAGACAGAAGGATTCATGATTGCAAAACAGGATCAAACAATAAACACCAGGTATTACAGCAAGCACATTATTAAAGATCCCAATACCACAACGGATAAATGCAGACTTTGTAAACAACAAATAGAAACAGTAGATCACATCACAAGTGGATGTACAATACTAGCAAATACAGAATACCCCAGAAGACGTGACAATGTAGCAAAAATAATACATCAACAGCTTGCCATACAACATAAACTAATAAAACAACACGTTCCCACATACAAGTATACACCACAAAATGTACTGGAGAATGATGAATACAAATTATACTGGAACAGAACCATTATAACAGATAAAACACCACCACATAACAAACCTGACATCATACTCACCAATAAAAAGAAGAAATTAACACAACTAATCGAAATATCCATACCCAATACAACAAATATACAGAAGAAAACAGGAGAAAAAATTGAAAAATACATCCAACTGGCTGAGGAAGTCAAGGACATGTGGCATCAGGATAAAGTTGACATTGTACCAGTTATACTATCAACTACAGGAGTCATACCACACAATATGCACTAGTACATCAACGCAATACAGCTACATCCAAACACATATATACAACTACAAAAATCTGTAATTATTGATACATGTTCAATGACCCGAAAGTTCCTAAATGCAATGTAACATATACCGTACAGTTAAAAGGAAGTCACACTTGATCAAGGTCTGCGTCACTGTCCATTTTTGACCAGACAGAACGTCTGAGAATAGAAAGAAATAATAATAATAATAATAATAAAACATGATGTGCTCCACATGAGAAACATAGTCTGAAAATGTGAGCACTAGAATACAGATCCTTTTTCCCTAACATTCAGTCTGATCACTCTGGTCTAAAGTGATTTAGAAAGTGTGCTTTTCATATGGGGAAAAATGCTAAATTTACAAGGTTCAGTTGTTATGAGAAGGTTATTATTTTCAACACATGTATCCCCTTTAAAACTCGATATCCTACTCACAACTGGTACTGAGCAGTGTTCCATCAGACAAAAGGACAGTAAGTTGGAACAGTTCGGGAAGCACCACTCGTGCGGTTTTAATGCATTAACTGATGTGATAATAGAAAATACTCCTGTGGATGAGTAAAGTAACAGTTCCAGCTCAATCTGAAAGTCCATTCCAGATATAATGTGAAAGGGTAGATATACAGTAGCCCCATGAACTTACTTTGAGACAGAATTTCAGCAATAATCTACAACAGAAGGTGGTAAAAGCAAGGCATAAAAACAATGACATTTGTAAAATGACTGCACGGAGGGAAATGATGGGCCAAGTATAATATGAACCCCTCAAGTCACAGAGTAAAAATCCTGTACAGATTTTAGTTGAATAACATGGAATTCATAATATTCCATAATTCTCAATTTTGTCTGGCAAACGTTCTAGTTACAGATGTGTAGTGATAAAAACACATACAAGTCTCAGTGTGTTAGCAGGTATCTTACCCACTTGACAATTCCACTTTTGTGCACATTTTGACCACTGTGCTACAGCATTTGCTCATGTGCTCAGTGGAGGGACCTAATAGGTAACTGCTGCTCATAAACAACATGATGGCTGTATGTTTTCAAATGTGAGCCAATGTCAGCTCCAGTGCTTTCTCGACTGTAGTTTAGGTAGAGATCGCTAATAGTTTTATGTCTCAAATTTCAATCTGCATATCATTATAAGCTCTGATCAACCACACAAGAAAGCATTTACATGACATTTATAACTTCCACACAGCCAGACACACTGTTATTCCCAATTGTCTGTTTCGTTTCTCATTGGCGTTCGATGTCTCATCTATGGTGTTTCGTAAAAGTTAAAGAGGAAGGAAAATTTAGTTTTAGTGTCCCATCAGTAATGTGATCAGTAGAGACAGAGCGTAAGTTGAGCTCATTTGAACAATGGAAAAGAAATCAGCTGTGTCCTTTCGAAGGAAGCATCGCAGCACTTGTCGGAGCAGTTTAGGAAAATCGCAAAATACCTAAACAGGGATGGCCAGAGACAGATTTGAACTGTTGACCTTCACAATATGAACACAGTGTCCTAAACAATAAGCCACTTTGCTTGGTACAGAGTTTTGTGCCAAACTAATTGAACTACTACTTGAAATTCCAAATGTATCAGTGTTCCATGTACTACATATTTACTTTTTACATTTCATTTTCTTGTAATTCAGACAGGCATCATCAAGAAAACTGTTGCGTTTAGTTATGTCATTGCCCGCAGCCTTAATATTTACACCCTCCATTTTCCAACAGATGATTTGCTGTGTTTTGTCTCCCATCAACAACGTCCATTGTGGTTACAGTCATTGAATCTTTGTAAACTGGTTACATAAGAGCAATACATAAGAACACACGTACCACTCCAGGTGAGTGGTGGGTATACCTACCTCTCCTTACTGACAAACGATACTTGCAATGAAAGTAATTCATATAGTGAGTAAATAATAATATAAAATAATATGCCTAATGTGAATCGGCAGATTCTACGTCGTGGTCTTATTTATGCTGTGCTTGTGGTGAAGTGTACTGAACAATGATATACACGTCTACCACAGGACTCTGGTCCAGTGACTTAGCGAGAGGAAATACCTGCTTGGGCGTGACAAAAAGTATTCTGAGCATTCACCGTGCTGCCCTGGCCATGTGCAGAAGAACAGTTGTAACAGTAAAAGAAAAGTGGTGGAATTGAAGGGTGATGAATTTTTGAGATGCATATTGATGTTGTATATGGAAGCTTGACACAGCAAATTATTTTTAATTACTGAAGGTTTGAGAGAAGAATTTAATATATCACACAACCAATAGTAAATGATGTGCAAATGTATTTCTAAAATGTGATGTAAATGAGATAATATTTTTTGGAATTAAGAGAGTTCTTACAGTTTTGGTTTCGAGGTCTGGAAGATTAACATAGAAAGTACACGGTCAGTTTGCTACTATACACATATAATAACCCCAAGTTTGAAGAAACAGTTACATTGAAAACACCTGAAATGCTATAAGGTTGTGGCATCAATTTATAGAAACATCTTCAATAGCCTAATATGTAGACTGTGTCCTATGAAGAAGAGTGTCAGTTTTCAGGGATATGACAGCAATGTTTATTTGAAACAAAAAACATCATACAGGCATTTTCTCTACTCAGAATAGCACATTTAATGTACCTTTGTTTTTAGGTGAGTTGTGCGCACATACATGCCTTACCCACCCAACCTCCTTGACATTACATTCTAGCCCAATGTATCTCACTGCTTTCAACCTCTCTGCACACGATGTCTTTCTGCCATTAAACAAAGCGTCAAACAATGCAATTATCCATGGTGTGATGTGTGTGAAGTAGTGTGAGGGGCAATCTTCGGTCACACGCTGGCTAAAATGCAATGTATCTACACAGACAATGAATGCACAGATGTGGTATATATTTACAGCTTCTGCAATTGTTGTGCTCCTGCTGCAGTTCAAGGATACAATTGTGGCTCTCTGACACTTCAAATTCCCGATTGTATAGTGTGTGTTCCAGAGTTTTCAGGAAACTGTGCAAAACAGGTATTCTTCCAAATTCCCATTTTTCTTCTGATTGTGCAGTTCAGTAATCCACAACACATTGTTGAAACAGTTCAGTGTAGTCCTACTATCCACACAGCAGCTTTCTGTAAATATCAATGGCTCACCAGCAATTGTTACATGTGGAAAACTTATGTCACTTCATTTACAGTGTGTTCGCAATATCCAGTTAGTGATAATGCCACACGTCATTTGCTTTTGTTAATACTACTCACCCCACCGTGAACTATGGATCTTGCCATTGGTGGGGAGGGTTGTGTCCCTCAGTGATACAGATAGCCGTACCGTAGGTGCAACCACAACGGAGGGGTATCTGTTGAGAGGCCAGACAAACGTGCGGTTCCTGAAGAGGCGCAGCAGCCTTTTCAGTAGTTGCAGGGTCAACAGTCTGGACGATTGACTGATCTGGCCTTGCAACACTAACCAAAGCGGCCTTTCTGTGCCGTTACGGCGAACGGCTGAAAGCGAGGGGAAACTACGGCATTAATTTTTCCCCGAGGGCATGCAGCTTTACTGTATAGATAAATGATGATGGCTTCCTCTTGATTAAAAGTGTTAACGAAGATTGCTCAGAACTCACAAAGAAAAGACAGTGTGGTGATAATAGGAAGTGCAAACAATGTTTACAGAAATGAAGCCACTGCTTTTGTTGAGAAGCTGATCGCAGTGCTGCGGTTCCTGCATTTCACAAATGTAATTGTAACAACACTCCCACAAAGGTACGATCTTCCGAACTGGTAGTGCATTAACAAATAAATTCAATGAACGAATTATAAGTTAAAAAGCTTTTGTGCCAAATTTGTAAATGTAAAGCTCATGGATATTGATACTTACGAAAGAAACTGTTTTACACGCCATGGAATGCATCACAACAAACAGGGTAGGCAAAGATTAGCTGTGAACGTTAACGATGTACGTGAACAGAAATCTCACGATAACGATAACAGACCTGTTATTGCAATGGAAGCGCCTTCACAGGAAACTAAGACAGTGGACCAATTCCTATGGAATTAGGTCCGAAAGAACTAACGAAGCAAGGGACCGTAAATTTGCAGTAAAAATTCACATAGGTGTCAACTTTTCTGACAGTTTAACAGATACCGTAAGTCCTTTAGTCAGTAAAAATAGCTTCATAATGCACATAAATATAGGTGGTGTGTCAGGAGAAATGAAGAACAAACTATATAACTTAGAAATACTCTTAGGCAAATAAACTCTGTAAAAGTCATATGTTAGAATGAACATTGGCTTAAATGGGACAATGTCAAGCTACTAAATTCACTCTCAGGATACAAGTTAGCATCGAGTTTTTGCAGAAAAAAGGGGTTTGGGGGATCATTTATATTAGTTGAACAGACACAAAACTTCGGAGCCAAAACAACTTTTGATTGTTTAAATAAGGAACAGGTACTCAAAAGCTGTTGCATTGAGCTGTCTGAATACGGTTTACTAATCACAAGCATATATCACATCCCGGAATATTGGGCTACTAGGGCATTTCTAGAGAAATTTGAAACACTGCTAAGTAGGTTGCAGGCAGGGAAACTATATAAAAAGATTGTAATTTGTTCTGATTTTAATATAGATATAAGAGACGAAAACAGATTTGTTACCACTCTGAAGGATTTGTTGGCTACAAATGGCTTAACACTAAATTTTACTGAGTACACCAGGGTAATAGCCACTTCTGCCACAATCATTGATAATATAGGGAGCAGGAAAAATTATGGAAATACAGAAAAATATGTATTAGAATTAGGAATATCTGATCACTCAGCACTTTTTATGTCATTGCCATACATAGACAAAACATATAGGCCCACAGTAAAATTGGTCAGAAATTTCAGCCAGCCAAATATAAACACATTTATCTTGAAATTAAAGGAAACACACTGGACCTTCAGCAACCAGTGGTCAGTAAACAATAATTACAACCCTTTCATATCTGAATTCAAGAACATTTTCAACAAATGCTTTCCCCTCGTATCAACCCATGATAAATACAATAAAAGTAAGACATGGATTACAGAAGGTATCAGGATCTCTAGTATTAAAAAGAGGGAAATGCATAAGGAAGCGAAAACAAACCATGATGCTGAATTTATTAGGTACAAAATCAAGTACAAAAAATATTTGATCGGGT
Organism: Schistocerca serialis cubense; assembly: GCF_023864345.2. Classification (NCBI taxonomy): domain Eukaryota; kingdom Metazoa; phylum Arthropoda; class Insecta; order Orthoptera; family Acrididae; genus Schistocerca; species Schistocerca serialis. Next base: position 198,943,829 of record NC_064648.1, on the reverse strand, counting down.
TGTCAAACAAGCAAAACAAATGGCAAACAGTAAATATATAGCTAATGCCTCAAATAAATCAAAAGTAGTATGGCAGGTTGTCAAGAAAGAAACAGGTACTGAAGAAACCAAACATTTTAATTACAAACTAGAAATTGGTGGGAATACTGTTACTAACGCTCGGCACATCTGTGAAGAATTTAATAAGTACATCATAACCACAAACAAAATTCATAGCTTCTTGTTTTCACAAATAAGACCTGATGCAGTACTGCAGGAATCAAGAGAGTTTAAATTTACTGCAGTATCGTGTCAGGAAGTAGCTAATATCATACAATCCCTAAAAAATCTTAAATCTGTGGGCTGGGATGAAATTCCAACAAATATCATAAAGGCAGGAAGTGACAGCATTGCACCTCAACTCTGTAAAATAATAAACCAATCATTTGATGAGGGCTGCTTTCCAGACAGACTGAAATATGCTGAAGTTTGTCCAATCTACAAAAAGGGAAAAACAAGATGATTTAGTACATTTCCACCCAGTGTCTATACTCCCAGTTTTCTTTAAAATACACTCCTGGAAATGGAAAAAAGAACACATTGACACCGGTGTGTCAGACCCACCATACTTGCTCCGGACACTGCGAGAGGGCTGTACAAGCAATGATCACACGCACGGCACAGCGGACACACCAGGAACCGCGGTGTTGGCCGTCGAATGGCGCTAGCTGCGCAGCATTTGTGCACCGCCACCGTCAGTGTCAGCCAGTTTGCCGTGGCATACGGAGCTCCATCGCAGTCTTTAACACTGGTAGCATGCCGCGACAGCGTGGACGTGAACCGTATGTGCAGTTGACGGACTTTGAGCGAGGGCGTATAGTGGGCATGCGGGAGGCCGGGTGGACGTACCGCCGAATTGCTCAACACGTGGGGCGTGAGGTCTCCACAGTACATCGATGTTGTCGCCAGTGGTCGGCGGAAGGTGCACGTGCCCGTCGACCTGGGACCGGACCGCAGCGACGCACGGATGCACGCCAAGACCGTAGGATCCTACGCAGTGCCGTAGGGGACCGCACCGCCACTTCCCAGCAAATTAGGGACACCGTTGCTCCTGGGGTATCGGCGAGGACCATTCGCAACCGTCTCCATGAAGCTGGGCTACGGTCCCGCACACCGTTAGGCCGTCTTCCGCTCACGCCCCAACATCGTGCAGCCCGCCTCCAGTGGTGTCGAGACAGGCGTGAATGGAGGGACGAATGGAGACGTGTCGTCTTCAGCGATGAGAGTCGCTTCTGCCTTGGTGCCAATGATGGTCGTATGCGTGTTTGGCGCCGTGCAGGTGAGCGCCACAATCAGGACTGCATACGACCGAGGCACACAGGGCCAACACCCAGCATCATGGTGTGGGGAGCGATCTCCTACACTGGCCGTACACCACTGGTGATCGTCGAGGGGACACTGAATAGTGCACGGTACATCCAAACCGTCATCGAACCCATCGTTCTACCATTCCTAGACCGGCAAAGGAACTTGTTGTTCCAACAGGACAATGCACGTCCGCATGTATCCCGTGCCACCCAACGTGCTCTAGAAGGTGTAAGTCAACTACCCTGGCCAGCAAGATCTCCGGATCTGTCCCCCATTGAGCATGTTTGGGACTGGATGAAGCGTCGTCTCACGCGGTCTGCACGTCCAGCACGAACGCTGGTCCAACTGAGGCGCCAGGTGGAAATGGCATGGCAAGCCGTTCCACAGGACTGCATCCAGCATCTCTACGATCGTCTCCATGGGAGAATAGCAGCCTGCATTGCTGCGAAAGGTGGATATACACTGTACTAGTGCCGACATTGTGCATGCTCTGTTGCCTGTGTCTATGTGCCTGTGGTTCTGTCAGTGTGATCATGTGATGTATCTGACCCCAGGAATGTGTCAATAAAGTTTCCCCTTCCTGGGACAATGAATTCACGGTGTTCTTATTTCAATTTCCAGGAGTGTAGTTGAACGAATAGTATGTAATCAATTAGAAAAATACAATAAAGAATGTAATATTATTCTCAATAACTAATATGGGTTTTGGAAGTGACAAAACACTTTACAAGCTGTAAATGAACTAATCTCTAAAGTAAGTAAATGCCTCAACAAGAAACAAAGTGTATCTGGTATTTTTTGTGACCTCTCAAAGGTCACCATAAGCTACTGCTCCAAAAATTGGGTACCTATGGCTTCCATGGAAAATCTATAAGATGGTTTTCATCTTATCTCAAAAAAGGCACCAAAGGGGGGTTATACATCAAAAGGGAGAGAAAACTTGCTCTAGCTGGAGAAAAATACAAGCAGGCGTGCCCAAGGGCTCAATATTAGGATCACTTCTGTTCTTATATTACATAAATGACACGCCTATCAAAGTAAATACAGATACAATACTTTATGCAGATGTCTCAACTGCTGTAGCCTGTTGTAAAAACACTGAATAATTAGTATGGACCACGAAACAAACTCTACAAGAAATTTAACAATGGATAAAAAATAATGCTGTGAAATTAAATCGTGAAAAAACCCAAATCATACACTAGAGGACCAAACGAACTACTGAATGTATATCGCAAATAGAATATTGAGGTAAAGAACTGACCACATTGATTCTGTACAATTTCTTGGGATAACTTTAAATAAAAACTTGCAGTGGACCAACCATGTGGACAGTTTACTGAAGAGATTAAATAATTTAGTTTATATAATGAGGGTACTACACAAAGTAATAGATTTAACGGTGAAGAAAATTGTATACCACACGTATTTCATAACAGTTATAAGATATGGAACAACTTTTTGGGGTGTTGAAAAGACAAACTTCCTTCGAATCTTCTAAAAAAAAAAAGAGCAATGACAATAACTAATAGTAGAAATTCATGCAAACCACTATTCGAAAGCCTGGACTTCATGACAATCCCTTCCATCTCCATCTATGAAATACTTCTCTTTGATCAGAAAAACTTGCATCTGTCTGAAGGAAATCCATTCACACATGCCTATGAAACTACACATAAATTGAAATACATGCTACCTTGTCACAGACTCACATTATATGAAAATACTCCATATTACATGGCTCTGAAGGTCAGAAATAAGGTAAGGTCAACATCTGGGGAATCCACAATGGAGACCATTGGCACAAACCTAAAAAGCAAATGTTGTTATAGTCTAGAAGACTTTCTATATGGATAAAAATCAAATATTATAATTTAGAAGAATTTATAAATAGGAATAGGGAGTAAGGATACAAGTACAAATGGTATACTTTCAAAGCCTTATAGATACAAAGTATACACATTCACTGTATATTCATGTTTATAAATAGAATTATAGTTTGAATGGTGTTTTGTAGTCCGTCCAGTACATCCATACGTCATATAGGTGTGTGAAGGCTATGGGAGTGTTTCGATGAGTTACGAAAAGATTTAAATATTTATGTTGTATTGTTATTATAATAAGCAATGAATGTATTATGTATTTCCTGTAGTATATAAAATACTGTAACAATTGAGGTTAAAGACTGACAAGTCACCAATGTTCTCAATCGAATGACTGTATTAAAACATGTTATGTGACAATACAGTATCTTATGTTATACCGTGTCTGTGGACATTTATGGACCTTTGCCTAATTCTAAAAATGGATTTTGTTTTGTCTTTGTGGTGGTTGATGTATTTTCAAAGTTCATAAAGGCATTTCCTCTTAAGAAAGCTACAAGTAAGCAAATCATCTCTAAGTTTGAAAACATGTTTTCTTCAGTTGGGTATTCCTAAAACAATTTTATCTGACAACAGTTCACAGTTTACATCACAAGCTTGGAAAGATTCTATTGATCACACAAAAGTAAGCCATATTCTAACCTTAGTGTACCGTCCGTCGAGTAATCTTGCAGAAAGATACACCAGAGAAATTGATAGACAGTTTAGAACATATTGTTGTAAGAATCATATCAGTTGCATAAATTATGTCAGTGATTTTGGGGATATTATGAAGAGCTTACAACATTCTTCAACAGGTTTTTCACAATTTGAAATCATATTTAATACTAGACCAGCCCTAATTTATTTCTGAGAATGTTGAGTTCCTCCATGTAAAATTCTGTCCATTGTTACAATCAATATGTACTAGCTCTGTATTTAAAGTTAAAATTATTTTTTTAGGAACATATGAAATTATGAAATATTTGGCTCAGTTAAAATTTCTATTGTTAATTACACAATTTAGTACCGTTTATTATGTCTGTTTCATGATTCATTTATAAATTAATAGAAATTCATTTGTCAAGAAAATTTATAAACCATTTGGAGTATTGTTATTAACACAGAGTGAGTAGGGAGTAGTGGGCATGCCTCTAATGTGATCAGACGTGTTTCTGTATTTTGGAGGAACAATGTAATTTCAGCTTTGTTAATGTTAAAATTCAAAAGACAGTGTGATATAGTAAAATGTGGAGCAAATAAATTCCAAAAAGAAACAAAATTCTGTGCAGGCATTTTTCTAAATTAGTTACATCAATTGGAACCATGAGAACCTAAAATGTGAAAAATTCTGCTTCAGGAATCAGAATCCTAGACATGAAGAACTGGAGCAAACTCTGTGAGAAAAAAAGATAAGTAAAATGTTTAGTGTAAATCTTACTCGTCGAGAAATATCGGAAATGGCTTCAATATCGACAATAGTAGTGACTCCATAGATGACGACACTCCACCAGAAGAAAACTATTGTTTTGATGCCACATGCCCCCTTGCAGCCACAGAAGTTGAACAAACTAAAAATATAAACAGAAGTATATGGAAAAATAATGATGTCATTGAAGCAAGGGAAATATTAAAATTATTCCGTAGTGCAATGTTGAATAACAGACTAAATTTCAAGCTAAAGGAAGCTTTCAAAACTTACCAAGAATACTATAAAGATTTATTGATACAGACCAGGAGCAGCTATGTTGCAAACAAGCTCCAGACTTCACACAGTGTTACCACTGGTGTCTTGGGAGTGACAAACTATTTTATAACAGGCAGGGCAAAAGATGTATAGACTTTAATATTGACCACAATGGGATGGTAACAAAAGATGAACTTGAAATTGCTAACATATTCAATGAACATACTTCTTCAGTGGGGGAAGCTATCAATGACAAACATAATAATCTGCAGTATAATTTTAAAGGAAATCCATCTGAGCATAACATACATCCAGCCCCACAACCTGCAAAGAAATAATTAACATCATTAGCTCTCTAAAATCTTCCCAATTCACAGGCATGATGGCCTCAGTATTAATGTATTAAAAGCATGCAGACAAACTGTGTCTGTAGCAGTAAATAATGTAATAGAATCAGGCACCTTCCCAGAAAGACTAAAAATAGCTCAAGTAACACAAATCTTTAAAAAAGGGGACAAACTCAAAATTCAAAACTACAGACCCACCTCAATACTTCCAGTCTTTTCCAAAATAGTTGAAATATACAGCAGAATTATGAGCTCTCTCCAGATGCACTACCTAATGTTTGAAAATCAAAATTGTTTCTTAATATGTAAATCAACCAGCAGAGCACCTGCTCAACTAATTGAAGAGATAACAAGTGACACCGAGAACAAGCAACATGTTGCAGGTGTATACCTCTACCTGGAGAAAGCTTTCAACTGTGTGAGCGCCACAATCCTGTTAGAAAAGCGCAGAATATTGGAATCAGAAGCACTTCTCATTACATAATAAAATCTTACGTGAGTAATCGAAAACAGTTTGTACTGCTCAAAGCTGAAACAGGTGTTCACAAATCCAAAATAACTAATATAAAAAATGGAGTGCCCAGAGCTCGGTATTGGGTCCTCTGCTGTTTTTAATTTATGTAAATGATGTAAGATGTTGCACTGAGAATTCCAAAATAGTTCTGAGTGCAGCTTATACATCCATCATGTGGAAAAAGGAATCATTTAATGAACTAGAGGCCCATTGTAATAACGTGACAAATGAAATTGCACAGTACTTTAACGAAAGCCATCAAATGTAAGTGATAGTAAAACATGACTCATGGAGTTTAACAACAGTAGTTTTAATGATGAAATTAAAGTATACAAAGGGAATGAATTAGTAAAAAAGACTTTAGTGTAAAATTCCTTGATTTAACAATTCAAAGCAATCTAAAGTGGGACACACATGTTGACACACTCGCATGTAAGTTGTCTAAGAATATATTTACAATTAATATGATTAGCTAGTTCTGCAAAGACATTGCCGCCCCACCCCTTATGAGTACTCTCCCTCCACTGGCTGCTCCCCCCCTTCCCCCCCTCATCTGTCCATGCCACCCCCATCCGCCCTACTCTGTGAAGTGTCTTCTTTGTGCGAAATTTTTAGTGCAGTGTTTTAAATGTGTGGTATTTGTTGTACTGTTGATGGGTGTAATTTTTATCTCTTGCGAACAGAAACCAGACTGTCACAGTGTTTCTCAATTTTCTGTCTACTAGTGCACCTGTCTTCATCCTGTGTATTTAATTAGCAGCACCAACTCTTTGTTTTATATTTTAACTTCCACAACTTTCTGCCATTTTACAATTGAAAAGTCACTTGTTTGAATTGCCTGCTTTTATTACTTATTATCTTCTTATTATGTTTTACAAATTCTATAGGTTGTAGAGCAGCGTACAAAGCTACTGCCAGCCTGACCCGTACCAGGGGGATTTGAAACCGAATAACAGAAAAATACAAAGGTTGTGGTAATAGACAGATATTTAAACACACTCATTCATAAAGACTAAAATTGCATGGTCATTTCGAAAACAGATTATAGACATGCCTCTTATGAGTATTTTCATGAGTACCGTATTACACACATATGTCATCCATAAACTACAAAAAATTCAATCTGGTGTCTAGTACGTTTAACAGCTCTATTCAAAAGGCGGATATTTTTTGCAACAGTACAATACTCAGCTAAACTTTTGTCTGTATCTCAAAATTTTCCGTTAGTACAATTTCCAATTTCAACCTGTAACAGTAAGATCAGTACATTCCACTGTTTTGACGTGCACATCATCAATCTTAAAACACGCAAGTTTCCGACCTAACCTAGACCTTGGGCTTAGCTACAGGTCAGTCTGTTTTTTTTTTTTTTTTTTTTTTTTTTTTTTCTTTATTGTATTTCAATTCCCCTATCGGGGCGGGCTGGCAGCAGCATATGCGCTGCTCTTCAGCCGAAAGACATAGAACAAAACAATAGAAGACATTTAAAAACAGCAAAGGAGAGAAGAAGGCGAACATAGATATAAAAAGGGAGAACATCATGGAAGGCAATATACAAAAAACGGGGTGACTGTAAAATGGAGATAAAAAACTGTTTAAAAGTAGCACACACAAAAAGCCACACACTGCGACGATTAAAAGAAACACAAGGCACAGTATGACTGGAGCATAAAGGTGTTGACGGCTGGCATAGCACACAGCGTAGCACTGACGGCGAACCTCAAGGCAGCACACAATTAAAATCACACCTCTTGACGCACAAGAGAAAAGCACGAAACACAACACTGACGTGGCACACTGATGTTGATCAATACAGAGGATCTGCCAGGTTCAAGGAGATGAGGGAGACCTGAAGAAGGGAGGGAGGGGAAGAGATGGGGGAGGGGAAATGGGGGGCGCTCGGAAGAGGGCCAGGTAGGGAGGGATGTGGGAAGGAGAGAGGCAAGTATGGGGTGCAGGGTCTCAGGGGAGGGGGGGATGGAGGAAAATCCGCTCTGGGAGAAGGAGGAAAGAGGAGAAGGGGGCCCTGGGGAGGGGGGAGGGGAACAAGGCCGGGTTATAGTTGGAAGGAAGGGTATATGTCACGGCGAAGTTCGTCATCCGGGAGGGGGAGGCGTTGGAAATTGCCCTGATGAAGGAGATGGAGGGTGTGGAGGTGGAGAGAGGGAGGGATACAGCGATAGAGGCGCGGCAACGGGCGGGGGGTGGAGAGGAAGGAGGAAACCAGAGGGTGGGGGGGATCAACCCTGCGAACAATGTAAAGGATGCGGAGATGTTGGAGGAACAAGAGGAGGTGGGGGAAGGGGATCAGTTCATACAGGAGCCGTGTGGGGGAAGGAAGGCGGATACGGAAGGCAAGGCGGAGCGCATGGCGTTCAAGGATTTGGAGAGCCTTGTAAAAGCGGGTGGGGGCGGAGATCCAGGCGACGCTGGCATAACAGAGGATAGGACGGATGAGGGATTTGTAGGTGTGGAGGATGGTAGAAGGATGCAATCCCCATGTCCGGCCGGACAGGAGTTTCAGCAGGCGGAGGCGGGAATGGGCTTTCTGCTGGATGGTCAGGAGATGAGGGGTCCAGGTGAGGTGTCGGTCAAGGGTGAGGCCAAGGTATTTCAGGGTGGGGGTGAGTTGGATAGGACGACCATAAAGGGTGAGGTAGAAATCTTGGAGGCGAAAGGAGCGAGTGGTACGGCCTATGATGATTGCCTGGGTTTTGGAGGGGTTGAGACGGAGGAGCCACTGGTTACACCAAGTGGTGAACTGGTTAAGGTGGGTTTGGAGGGTACGTTGAGACCTTTGAAGGGTAGGATAGAGAGCCAGGAAGGCGGTGTCATCAGCATATTGGAGAAGGTGAACTGGTGGGGGTGGCTTGGGCATATCAGCTGTATACAAGAGATAAAGGAGAGGGGAGAGGACAGAACCCTGGGGGACGCCAGCCGTGGGATAAAAGATACGGGAGTTGGTGTTGTGGAGGGCGACATAGGAAGGACGGTGCGAGAGGAAGGAAGCGACCAGACGGACAAAATTGATAGGCAGGGCGTAGGTTTGGAGTTTAAAGAGGAGACCGGGATGCCATACACGGTCATAGGCATTTTGGAGGTCAAGGGAAACAAAAATGGCGGAGCGACGGGAGTTGAGCTGGAGGGACAGAAGGTGAACAAGGTTGAGGAGTTGGTCATCAGCAGAGAAGGATGGTCGGAAGCCACACTGGGTAAGGGGGAGGAGGTGGTGTTGAGCAAGGTGCCGATGGATACGGTGGGAGAGGATGGATTCAAGGACCTTACTGAAGACGGAGGTGAGGCAGATGGGACGATAGGAAGAGGCGGCAGAAGGGGGTTTGTTGGGTTTGAGGAAGAGGAGGACGCGGGAGGTCTTCCACAGGTCAGGGTAGAAGCCAGTAGAGAGGATGACATTATAGAGATGGGCGAGGACAGTTAGGAAGGAATAGGGGCTTTCTCGAAGGTGACGGTAGGTGACACAGTCGTGACCAGGGGCCGTGTTGCGTTTGGACTGGAGGAGAAGTTTAATGTCTTGTGCTGTGATGGGAGTGTTGACGTCCGAGGGGGGCAACTGCCCCAAGTACTGGAGACTAGGAGCAAGTGGAGCGACTGAGGTATCAGCACGTTCCATGACGGTGGGGAAAAGAGAATAATCAAAGTGGGGATCATCGGGGATGGAGAAGACCTCGGAAAGGTGGGAAGCGAAGTGGTTGGCCTTACTGAGGTTGTCTGGAAGGGGGCGATCGTTATGGAGAAGGGGGTAGTGGGGAGCGGAAAGGGAACCAGTAAGACGATGGAAGGCAGACCAGTACTTGGAGGAGTTGATAGGGAGGGTGGCATTGAGTCGTGTGCAGGTCTGGCGCCAGTCCCGGCGTTTCGTTGCTGTAATAAGGTTCCGTACGTGTCGCTGTATTTGCCGGTGGCGTTGGAGTGTATCCCTGTCACGAGTGCGGAGGAAGGAGCGATAGAGGCGGCGGGATTCACGGAGGAGGAGGACAGCCCGCGGAGGGAGAGTGGGACGGTGTGGGTGGATGGTTTTAGTAGGAACATGGGCCTCCACGGCGTCAGTAATTACCGTCTGAAGGAAGGACGAGGCGCGGATGATGTCGTCAGGATGGCGATAGGTAAGAGGGTGGCTTTCGACCTGGGTGGAGATGGAGTCCCGGTAGGCAGCCCAGTTGGCACGGCGATAGTCATGGACGACCTTGGGAGGGGGTGCAGGTTGCGGAGCTGGAGGGGGGCGGTTTGCAGACGTTATGGTGAGAAGGACAGGGAGGTGATCGCTACCTGTGGGGTCAAGGACGGCGACAGTGATACGCCCAAGGAGGTTGGCGGAGGCAATGACAACATCGGGGGTGGTGTTACTTTCGGGTCGGGTGTGCTGGGGAATGGGAACAAGGTCACCCTGGATTGTGGAGAGGAACTGATGCCACCGCCGAAGGGCAGCAGGAGTGCGGCTATGGACGTTGAGGTCGGCGGCAATCACATAGGTGGAGAAGGTGTGATCAATGTGTGAGATGAAGTCATAAGGAAGAGGAGCAGTGGAGCGGACATAGATGGTGGCACAGGTAATGGTGAGGGAGGGGAAGAAGACGCTAAGGATAAGGTGTTCAGTGGGGTCATTGAGGAGAGGTTGTGGCCGGACGGGGATATGCTTAAGGTGGCCAATCGCGACTCCACCCTGCGCACGAGGACCAGGAGCATCAGTGCGGTGGAGGATATAGGGGGAGGAGCGGACAGAATGGTGGGGCTGGAGAAAGGTTTCATTCAGGAGGAAGGCGTCGACCTGGTGGTGGGAGAGGGTGTGCATGAGGAGGTATTTGTTGGAGCGGAAGGAGCGAATGTTCTGGAAGAGGATGCGAGACTCGTGCCGCGCCATGACGGGAAGGAGGGGGGGAAGAGAGGGAAGGGAAGAGACTTAAACTAGGGTGTCGAGGCGGGTGAAGGTGAAGTGGGCTTGGTTGTGGGAGTAAGTGGCGAAGGTGTTCAGGTGGAACACAGAGCGAGCAGCAAGGGATATTTGTTGGAAGGTGTGCGGGCGCTGAAAAGGGTGAATGTTTTGGAGTACAACGGTAATGAACCGGATGATGTCCTCGGCCGTGGGGGGTGGACGGAGGGAATTGTTAGGATGGACAGGAGGATCGACGGGACGAACTGGGACTGTAAGTTCAGGGGTGGCTGGAGGGGGTTTAGCTTTACACTTGTAGGAGTATGTGGGATGGGGGCCATTGCAGGTATTACAGGAAGGAGGAGCAGCGAGGTTGGGGCAGTTCTTGAGAAAGTGGGAGGCCTTGCAATGGGGACAGGTGGGGGGGTTTTTGCAGTTGGGAGTCAGGTGGTCATTGTACATCAGGCACCGTTGGCAACGGTAGGATTGGGGAGGGGATTTGGAGGATTCAACAGGGTGGCGACGGTGGTATATCAGGGCACCCTGGGTGAGGAGATGGTCTATGGACGGGGCGGACTCTGAGAATACCCGCATGAGGTAGGTGGGACCAGAGGCATTGTGGATACGGCGAGCAGAGCGGATGTCCAAGTCCGGGTGGGAGTTCAATTCTACCAACACTTCATCCTCTGTGATCACCGGGCTGAGCTTGGTGATCACAGCGGTGTAGGTGGGGGGGCGACGGGGAGGCTGGGGCTGACGAGGAGTGGAAGCGGAAAGGAAGGGTGTCAGAGAGGCGTGGGGGCCAAACATAACTCGTGGGAGTTTTCGCAGGAGGTCTGTGTGAAATGATGGGGATGGGGACTTGATAAGGACTGAGTCCCTGCGGGGAATGAGTTGGGAGATGGGAGCACCAGGTAAGTACTTTCGTATTTCCTTGGTGAGGGTACGAGCGTCGAGGAACTTAGGATCGGGAGTGGACAGGACAAAGGTGTGGAGGGTGGGGGCCAAGTTAGGGGTGGCAGGAGGAGGGGTGGTGTCCATGGTGACGGCAGGGGGAGGGGGAGGTGGAGGTGGCGTTGATTTTTTGTGGGAAGTGGCGGGAGCAGAGTCGGTAAGGACGCGCTTTTGGGGTTTTTTGGAGACTGGAGGCTGGGAGGAGGGGAGAGGGACGGGGAGGAGAGGGAGGTGGCGGGTGGCAGATCCCTGTGGCGTAGTGGAGGCACCGGGAGAAGCAGCTGGTTCAGTGGTGGCGATGGTGGCTCGGCGCAACGTGATGCGTGCGGGAGATGCAGAAGACGAAGCGACGGGGTCGGTGAGAGAGGGGAAGCCAACCACCTGAGGGGCGGCAGCAGAGGCGGCAACAGAGGCGTACGTGAGGGCGGGGGTAGTAGTGGGAGCTGTTGAGGGTGTGGAGGCTGGAGGAAGGGTGTAGAGGTGTGGGTATACAGCAGGGGAGGAGATAGGGGGGTGGGTAAGTGGAGGAAGGGAAGGGGAGGTGGAAGGAGGGAGGCCAGAGGCGGCACTCCAGGAAGTGACTGTGGGAGAGGGGGAGGGGGAGGTGTAGATGACGGTGGAGGTGGGAGTACTCATTGCAGACGAACGGCGACGGACAGACGGACGTGCAGCAGGCGGCGTCGGCGTCGGCGTCGGCGTCGGCGATGGGCAGCGGCGAACAGCAGGCGGCGGCGGCGTCGGCGTCGGCGGCGAACAGGCGGACGAACAGCAGGCGGCGGCGGCGGCGGCGGCGGCAGCGGCAGCGGTTACGACGACGGCGATGGACAGCCAGCAGGCGGACGGCCGGACGAACGAACGAACGAACGAACGAACGAACAGCGACAGCAGCGGGCAGACAGACAGACACACACAATCTTCGAAGACGGAGATTCCACCCTGAGAGTAGCCCAGGCTTTGCAATCTGACGCTTTCGAAGGAGGGGATCCAACCCTCTAGATGGTCAGTCTGTCATCACAACCAACATTAAAGGTGGGAGGGATACAGTGATGAGTACGAGAATCTAGCAGGCCTTTATCATTAAATATATGGCAGAAAATTTTGGGGAATAGGATGAAAGATCAGAATGGAATTTTCGTTATTCAATTACAGTATAGTTCACATTTATTTAGCATCCCTTTCTAATTACATAATGTCTTCGGTTACGCACTGTACCAATACTCATTTTGCACACTTTATTATCAACTATGGCTCTGGGAATTCTTCAAGAGTCATTTTGAATCTTCGCGATTATCTCTTCTAGATGTGGCTGGGTACATGCAGCATCCACTAATCCAAATGGGAACTGTGTCTGGAAAATCACGAGGATTATTAAACTTCTACTAATTACTAGCAATATATTTCACATTATACAACTGCTAATATTTCTGGTAATGAAAGCACGTTAGTGTGGGAAGGTTTCACACTTTGCACAAATGATGTACGTTCATTTACAAACATAGAAACTAACCTTACTTCTGACGAAGACTGTGTAAAGACGATGTGACAACTTTTCCAGTTCCCTTTTCACTGATATTTCGAATTATCGCTACATCGACTGACTTACATTGTGGTTCAGATACTTGTGAAGGCGTAAAAAAAGTGTTTAGAATCCATATTCTAAACATGAACTCCTATGGTACTGTGTGGTAATTTCTGTTATGATTCTCGACATAACACTATTAATGTAAACTAAACTGACAATTTAAATTAAAGCCAAAGGAAGAACGTAGGTAATATATACTTCATACTGATTCTTTAGTTGAAATTTTGCCTGTGGGCAAGTCTCATTTGCGACGAATGCCCGTGTAACATGTACGGTGATTAATAGCAGAAATCGCCGAAATAGGAGAGGGACAACAGTTGCTAACGAATTCGTTAACTGCGACACCAATCAGTAAACTAATTACCAATTTACAACTTAACCTTGTCGTTCATTTAATATGGTAGCGCGGGCAACAACGCCCGCACTATTCAAAAATTGACGTCATATAGAGCTAATCCTGAAATGTCATACCGAGCGCTTCGAATGGTTGACTATGTAGAACATTTTACCACAAATATTGCAAAGTATGATGATTCTCGTCATAAAGAATTGGAAGATACATGCGTTTATAAGAGCAGAACAAAAACAGCTGAAACGAATAAACTGCTTATCCAACATCTGCCTTTAGGGCTTCTAACTACTAACTGAAATCAAATATGAAGAATTCAAATCATTTAGTGAGAAGCTCCGGACAGCAGTGTTGCCAGACGTCACCGACAGATGGCACCCTGATACACTGGCTGAGAAAGTGTAGCGGTTCTCATTTGCTTTTAATAACACAGTCAGCAATCGGCAGTTACCGAATATTTATAGCCGCATAAGTCTTATACTTCGCTTGTTTAAAATAGGAGATGTGATGCATTTTGATAAGTTTCATGAACATTGTACATGCGTGTTGTACTACTATTTGCACATGACACATTTTACTGTAGTATTAAAACAGCTATAAAATAACGAGATATTATCACCCTACCTGGCCCTCTCCCGTGCGCCCCCTGCTCCCCTCCCCCATCTCTTCTACTCCCTCCCTTCTTCGGGTCTCCCTCGTCTCCTAGCGCCTGGCAGATCCTCTGTTTTGGTCATCGTCAGTGTGCCACACAGACGATAGTGATCAGCTGGTAGAGCCATCTATCGGTAGGTCCGGTAGTTGAGCATCCCACATTTCGCTAGCTTTAGACGCCTGTCATGGAGCGCGTGCAGAGAGGGTCTGGCTGGGGTGGTGCAGTGGAGGAGGGTGTTGTGTGACGCTCCCGCGAGTTGCCGCGCTTTCGGGGTTGGGCAGCATGTAATTACGCTCGACTTGCTATGTAGTTTCTGACACGGTGTCGCGGACGGGAAGCATTAGCTTTTGAAATGATTGTTGAGGTAGTCCAAGACTAACCGTATTTTACTGAATTTCGATGTGCTTCAGAAAGAAAGCTCACTATTAACTTCAGTCGCTAAATTAACTTTCGATTTTCCGGTTTTATTAATTCTTTTGCTAAATTAAGTCAGAGTGTAGCGAAATTTATTACTTGTGACAAACTTTCAGTTTTCACACTACACGTGTCAACCTTCAGTTGCCACGCTTCTAGTGCTAATTATATGTGTAATAACCTTTCTTTTTCAGTTACTATAGTAATTGTCCTTAGGACTGGCGACCATAATTTCCCCCAAATCTCAAATATCTAATTACCGCTAGCTAATTGTTAACGTAACGGCCGCACATTTACTTTCTTTATTAACTTTACCCCTTTTCAAAATTAATTTCCACCAGTTTCATTTGCATTTTTCCTTTCATTTAGATGTAACCCTTTCCTCCCTCTTTACCGACAGATTAACTTCGGTGACGATTGCTTTTCCCAAATTTCCATTAGGTACACGCGGTTTAATTTTTCACTGTCATTAAGGTCGATAAGTGAGGGGGAGGTTACAGGCAATGGAAAATCCACACGCAAATCGACCAGTACCAGTTTATCCTGAAAAGGTTGCTGTGTGGTGCACGTGGGTTTATGGCATCATTTATCATAGGGCCATATCTTTTTGGAGAGACAGGTGCTTCTGGTCCTGTTACCTGTACCGTTACTGATAAGCACTATGAGTGTCTTTTGAGCAACCACGTCATTCCAGCTCTCCAACAGTGTGGATGTGTGGATAGGATCATTTTTATGCAAGATGGCGCACCTCCGCACTTCGCAAATCCAGTTAAGCAGCTGCTGAAGCGCCATTTCGGAAATGCTAGAATTATCAGCCGCCATTTTCCTACAACCTGGCTGTCCCAATTACCTGATCATAATCGGTGTGACTTGTGGCTGGGGGACTATCTAAAAAAAACGTGTTCAGTGTTCCGGTTGCAAACTTGGCTCCATTGAAGACACACTTTGCATTCTGAATGTGACCCCGGAAACACTTCGATCAGTTGGTTGGTTGGTTGGTTTGAGGGATAAAAGGACCACACTACAGGCTCGTCAGTCCCTTGTTCCACGACCATAAGAAAAGACGAGGAGTAAAACCAAGTGAAAGAGGTAACAAGGGATGACACAGAACAAGAAAGACACAGACAAAGACCAGAAAGCAAGGAAATAAAAGCACGGAGTAACACAGTGGTTGGCTGACCATAGAAAAAGAAGGAAAAGCCAACCACCAAGAAACCCACTAAAAACCCAAATCTAAAATCGTAGGCCAAAGGCCGGACTCAACACAAAAAAAAGAGACAAACACTTAGATCGAGCAATAAAAGCCCCCTGCACGAATAAAACGCAAAACTAAGTTTGCCATTGTATCATCATCTGATAAAAGTGCAGGGAGCGCATCAGGCAGCACAAATGCCTGCCTGAGCGGAGTTAAAAAGGACAGTCCAACAATATGTGGACCACCGTCAATACTGAACCACATCAACAGAGAGGTGGGTCCTCGCGGTGTAATAAATATCCACGCTTCACCAAAGTGTGGCCAATGTGAAGGCAGCAGAGGACCACAGAGTCCCTGCGAGAAGCCTGCAGAGAAGACGTCCACTCAGTTGTGCTCTCGTTGATCACGCGGAGTTTACTGGGTGTAACTAAGCTGCGCCATTCAGCATCCCAAATCCCTAGCGGCATAACACCGACTGGAGGTCAGGTTCGGGTATTCCAATCTCTAGAAGTGGCTTAGGTGTGGCCTGTTTGGTCAGCCTGTCAGCGAGCTCATTTTCCGGGATTCCAACATGCCCCGGCGTCCATACAAAAACTACTGACAGACCAGATCGTTTGAGGGCATAAACCGATTCCTGGACAGCTGCTACCAGATGATGGCGTGGGTAGCACTGATTGGTGGCCTGTAAGTCACTCAGCGAATCACTGCAAACCAGGTAGGACACACCGGGGCAGGGACGAATGTGCTCAAGGGCACGAGGGATGGCCACCAGCTTTGCAGTGAAGACACTGCAGCCATCCGGCAAGGAGCACTGTTCAATATGCGCCGAGTGTGCATAGGCAAAGCCTATGTGACCGTTGGTGTAGATGACTTCAGAAACCTGGGACGCGTCAAGGATCGATAAAAAGTGACCACGGAGTACCTCAGGAGGAACGGAGTCCTTAGGGAATTGCGAAAGGTCCAGTCGCAGTTTTGGCCAAGGCATATAAGGAGATATATGTGTACGGACCCGCATGAAACGCTGTAAAAGAAATGACTCGAGTTCAGACAACAGGGATCGGACACGTACGGCGGTCGTTATCGCTGACTGAGGCCGCCGTTCGTGGAGATGAACTACTGTGTTTGGGGACAAAAGATGGTAATTCAGATGCTGAGGCAAGCTACGGATGTGCGCTACGTAGTGGGCGAGCAGTTGGCGGAGCCTGATGTGCAATGGAGAGACTCCAGCCTCCACTAGTAGACTGGCCCTTGACTCGTTCTAAAAGCGCCCGTCACTAGATGGACCCTGCAGTGGTGCACAGGATCAAGCAATTTCAATGCTGAGGGCGCTGACGAACCATACTTTACACTACCATAATTGAGTCGTGACTGAACTAGGGCTTTGTAGAGCAACAGCAGTGTAGAGCGATCTGCCCCCCAAATGGTGTTGCTCGGGCAGTGGAGGGCGTTAAAATGCCGCTAGCACTGTCGCTTGAGCTGACGAATGTGGGGGATCCATGTTAGCCGGGCGTCGAAAACCAGTCCTAATAGGCGATATGTTTCGACTACCCTTAGTGGATGGCCATCAAGAAAAGGTGCAGGGTCAGGATGGACTGTCCATCACCAACAGAAGTGCAAAACGCAGGTCTTGTCGCCAGAGAAGTGAAACCCGTGGGCGAGAGCCCATGACTGCGCATTCCGAATGGCTCCCTGTAGAGTGTCAACAATACCAATGGTGAAGGAACTGAAGAAAATGCTGAAATCGTCAGAATAAAAGGAGGGTGATACTGACGGCCCTACAGCTGCTACCAGGCCATTTATAGTGACTAAAAACAGTGGAACACTCAATACAGAGCCCTTCAGGACCCCATTTTCTTGGATATGGGAGGAGCTAAAGGAGCCTCCAACTTGAACATGGAAGGTACGGAGGGAGAGAAAGTTCCAGATAAAAATCGGGTCTGGCAAGATCTAGGTCCTCAGCAGACGCAAGAATCTCCACCTCATCCTCAGATACAGAGCTTGTAGGGAGCGGTGGTACGGGTGTACCGCAAGGTCGGGATTCTTGGGTGTCACCTTCTTTTTCGGTTTTTCCCACTGTTCCTTCGGTGGTTCTGGCTGGGAGGGCTTCACTGTGTCAGTCTCAGGGACTGAGGAATACCGTGAATCCCTACGACTAGCCACCTGTGGTTCCTTCAGCCACTGGCGGGCATCTGCTTTTACACCAGTTAGCACCCGGGAAGGACTAAGGGACTCCTTCCTGGCGAGATGAGCCGAAGATGATGTACTCTTCGTCTGGTGAGAAGTGGGGACTGGTGTCCCCGATGGTTGGGGGGTGTTGCTCCCCAAGTAGGTGGTGCAGGAGCAACAGGGAGGGAAATGCCCCCACCATCAAGGGGGCAGGTGGAGTCTCACTGCTCGGAGAGCTTACTGTACACGCCGAAATGGGAGAGGGCCGAACCGTTGTCACAGCGGTGGCATAGGTAGACGTCATCTGCAGAGCATGGAGTGTCTCATATTTCTGCTTAGCCTCAGTGTCGGTCAGGCAGTCCAGGGTCTTATATTCCATTATCTTTTGTTCTTTCTGTAGATTCCTACAGTCCGTCGAGCAAGGGGAATGGTGCTCTCCGCTGTTAACACAGATAGGAAGTGGGGCATACGGAGTACTGGGATGCGAAGGTCGTCGACAAACTCGACACGTGACGCTGGAAGTACACCGGGATGTTATTTGCCCAAACATTCAACACTTAAAACACCGCTTTGGTGGAGGGATAAATGGCTTCACATCACAGTGGTAAACGATCACCTTGACCTTTACGGGTAATGCGTCACACTCGAAGGCCAAGATGAAGGCACCGATGGACGCGTCGGATGAAGTGAACGGCTGGTCGTTCTAGGTTGGCGCGCAATTCATCGTCAGACTGCAAAAGATGATCCCTGTGGAATATAATACCCTGGACCATATTTTAACTCTTATGGGGTGTGATGGTAACTGAAACATCCCCCAACTTGTCACAAGCTAGTAACCTTCATGACTCGGCAGAGGATGCTGTTTTGCTCAAAACTGCCCCAGAGTTCATTTTCGACAACCCCTCCACCTCCCCAAACTTGTCCTCTAAATGCTCCACAAAAAACTGAGGCTTCGTTGACATGAATCAACTCGTGTACAGATGAGGTACCAGGGTGACTAACCTTCGCTGTCTTCCTCCCATGGAGTGACCAGGGAGGGGAACACTCTCGGGTCGCTTTTTCTTCCATTGAGGTTACACCTCGATCGCTTAGAGACTGCTGGTGGAGGCCCACCAGCGCTTCATTGCAGGTCATCCGCACTGATGCCACCCACTCCAACCAAGGGCCCTTCCGACGGGCGCCACCCAGCCTCAGCAAGGGCCACCTGGCAGGATGGCCATTGCTGGGAGTCCCGATGCCCCAGGGAGATAGGCATCTACTCCTTAGCATAGGTGGGGAGTTAATGGTGCAGGCATCAGCAGAGTGATCCCTGTGTTGTCACGGGGCTACCACAGGGTACATGGCGGCCCCACCACAACAGAATGGATACCGTGCTGAATTGTGTTCTTGTATAATGACTTTTCTGGAGACTAGAAATCTACTCTGTAGGAATCAGCATGGGTTTCGAAAAAGACGGTCATGTGAAACCCAGCTCGCGCTATTCGTCCACGAGACTCAGAGGGCCACAGACACGGGTTCACAGGTAGATGCCGTGTTTCTTGACTTCCGCAAGGCGTTCGATACAGTTCCCCACAGTCGTTTAATGAACAAAGTAAGAGCATATGGACTATCAGACCAATTGCGTGATTGGATTGAGGAGTTCCTAGATAACAGAATGCAGCATGTCATTCTCAATGGAGAGAAGTCTTCCGAAGTAAGAGTGATTTCAGGTGTGCCGCAGGGGACTGTCATAGGACCGTTGCTATTCACAATATGCATAAATGACCTTGTGGATGACATCGGAAGTTCACGGAGGCTTTTTGCGGATGATGCTGTGGTGTATTGAGAGGTTGTAACAATGGAAAATTATACTGAAATGCAGGAGGATCTGCAGCGAATTGACGCATGGTGCAGGGAATGGCAATTGAATCTCAATGTAGACAAGTGTAATGTGCTGCGAATACACAGAAAGATAGATCCTTTATCATTTAGCTACAAAATAGCAAGTCAGCAACTGGAAGCAGTTAATACCATAAATTATCTGGGAGTACGCATTAGGAGTGATTTAAAATGGAATGATCATATAATGTTGATTGTCGGTAAAGCAGATGCCAGACTGAGATTCATTGGAAGAATCCTAAGGAAATGCAATCCGAAAACAAAGGAAGTAGGTTACAGTACGCTTGTTCGCCCACTGCTTGAATACTGCTCACCAGTGTGGGATCCGTACCAGATAGGGTTGATAGAAGATATAGAGAAGATCCAACGGAGAGCAGTGCGCTTCGTTACAGGATCATTTAGTAATCGTGAAAGCGTTACGGAGATGATAGATAAACTCCAGTGGAAGACTGTGCAGGAGAGACGCTCAGTAGCTCGGTACGAGCTTTTGTCAAAGTTTCGAGAACATACCTCCACCGAAGAGTCGAGCAGTATATTGCTCCCTCCTACGTATATCTCGCGAAGAGACCATGAGGATAAAATCAGAGAGATTAGAGCCCACACAGAGGCATACCGACAATCCTTCTTTCCACGAACAATACGAGACTGGAATAGAAGGGAGAACCGATAGAGGTACTCAAGGTACCCTCCGCCACACACCGTCAGGTGGCTTGCGGAGTATGGATGTAGATGTAGAATATTAGGTGCAAGTAAGTCCACGGTCGTTGTCTCTGCAGAAAGCGACTCTGCACAGTGCGTGGCGGAAAACGCACCCAGGAACGTTTCCACGCATAAGAGATGGAGTACATGCAGGACTGCAATGCGACGACGAGTAAGCAGGATAAAGTTCTCAATCCATGATGGACACAATGCACCGTGTAAGGCGTTCTTCCCCAGTTGGTTCGCTCTTCGGAAAAATTGAGATATGGAGGTCAAACCCTACAGGGTACCATCACAAAGGCCAAAACGTGTGAAACTCCTTACGACAGGCAGGAATACCGCGGGCCTATTCCAACCCCCCGACCCGCAGTTGGGGAACATGCTGTTTCAAGACTTCAACTTGCTGCAGGAAACGGTGGACAGCGTATTGAACGTGTTTTGTGCCAGTCACACGAAATTAATTATCCGATTTGATTTTGATTGATGATTTTTATGCGGTTTTTGGCGTCAGGAAAATTAAAAACCGGTGTGACTGATGCTTTTTATGCGGTTTTTGGCCACAGGACAATTAAAAACCGATTTTTCCCATCTGATGTGATATGACCTTGCTGTAGTGGATGGGCTTACGTAACTATCAGTTATGACACCTGTACATCCATCCACACTGAATAGTACAGTTTGCTTAACGTCAAAGGTACACCTTGGGCATTGTTGTACGATTCATTTGTTATTTGTAATCGACCACTATTAAATTGATGCTTACACCCCTCTGTAGTGCTGCCGTACGTTTTCCCTTTCTCCGATAATATTCCGTTGCAATTTCACGTCATTCTGACCAGTGATGTTATTCGTACAGCGGCTTGAAAGTTTATTTATAATCACCCTGTACAACGCATTATGCCTCATTTGACGAACCTTTCGTCATGAAAACTAAAATTGCATGGTAAATTCAGAGAACCTGTATTAGATCGTGGGCATGTGTCAGGTGAGTATTTTGAAGCAGCATGAACTATAAAAAATGAGAGTGGGGTCTACAACGCGACTTTTACCGTGAAAGTAAATGTTAAAACCGAAGAGCGTAATGTACACGGAAATATTCATGTATTTTGTGTCTTTAATAAGGGGCATGTTTTGAGAAGGTACCTTATTTGTTTCGAAAACTGTGTCTGGGGATCTTAAACGAATTTCCGGGCGAAAGTCATTCAGATTTATTTCTAATTTAAACACCTCAATGACGTTTTTTGTATCTATACTTTAAAATCACTGGTGGCAGTAAACTGCTGTGTTGAATACTCTTCCTTCTCAGAAACTTGTTTCGATTGCTGTGTTGTATTCTGCATTGAGGCCTTGCGCACGTAGGTGGAATAGGTATGTCACTCTAATTTTCAAAAATTAAATGCTCATCATTTCGCCAGGCTAATTGAAGCATTCAGCACCACCACATCAAAATAGCGGTCATAAACGACTCTTTGAATGCAACATGCGTAACCATAACAATAATTAGAGTTATTCTCAAGGCAACTTACCATAAGACTGCCATCTTTAAGCTAAGCTAGACTTCAGGCTATTTTACACATCTGTCAAAACCTATAAAAACATATGAGTAAAAAATAATGTCCATACTGTATTTGCGCACATATGCCACACGCCACAGCTTAATTATGTCAAAGAAAGAATTTAAGATGCAAATACAATAACGTGATGAGAATGTTGTAATCCATAATCTCAATAATACAGCTGTGTACATAAGAACATGGTTGATTTGTTATTGGGAAATTAAGCAATTGTATCTGTGACATTTGTGATGTGGCATAATAAACATCTTCATTGTGTTTAACATAATACTAGTAAAATGACTTCCAGAAGACACTTTCAGTGTTAGCTGAGCACAGGTGAACAGGCAACATGGACTCGCAAAGGATAATGGCTCCGTGACCACAGCAATATCTATTGGTTCGCTTGATAGTTGAGCGCACCTCATACAATGTTGGCTTTTCTGTCTATCCTGAGAAAGACTGCTTACAATTTCAAGCAGCAACTTTAAGGGATGTGTCTAAGAATACGCTATAACCACCTATGTACGGATCCCGTAGGAACCACAAGGAAAAGATTAAACTACATACACACAGAGGTGCTTAAACATTCCTCCCACACTCCATATGTGGATGGAGTGGGCATAAGCCCTAACAACTGGTACAATGGAAAGCAGACTGTGCTATGCACTTCACTTTGGTCTGTGGAGTTTGTACACCGATAAGCCAGAACATTATGGTCACTACCCACGGTGTTGTGTACATAGTTCCACGTAGTCAGCGCGTACACAACTTTCCCACTAGAGCGCGCCCCGCTAAGCACAACAGCGCAGGCGCAGCGCTCGTCCGTCTCCGCACTACGAGATGGCGCTGTCTTAGAGACGGACCAAATTCTGCTTCCGCCGATCCACGTATTAATATGTAACGCAGCCAATGAGATTGCTGCTAACGTAGAACCTTTTCTCCTCACAGATCACACTCGCGCAGCGATACCTGAATGCGCGAGGTATTATAACGAGTGTACAGACCTCCGATTAGTCAGTCTGCATTTGTCTATATAGTTAAGTTTCAGTCTGCGCCTAATAAGATTGCCATATTCCTGTACATAGCCATGAAGATAAATGACTAGACACTTTGTCAAGTATCAGAGATATGTGAGAATAAGATTAACATACCAAGACAAAAGGAACTTCAGATTGTCAATTGTAAACAGCATCCAGAATCAAGTTACGTAATATCTATGCTTTTTATTCTTTTAATAAATGTGTGTGAAAATTAATCAAGTTATGTTTAAAGTTGGTCACCGTCAATCAGCTATTCCAAGCATGCAAGTGGCATTTCTATCGTCTGACCTAACGGCAGAAGATAAACACGCCACGATAAGACCACGAGACGTATTGCTGACACTCGCCTACTTCGTTAGAGCGACAAGTCAAACAATCTGATAGTGTGCTCCATTAAATTTCGGGAATGCAGCCGCATAAATTCTGCTTCTTCTTCTAATATTTCGGCTGTATATCTTTGAGCCATCTTCAGAGAGAGCCGTACGGCTCAAAGATATACAGCCGAAATATTAGAAGAAGAAGCAGAATTTACGCGGCTGCATTCCCGAAATTTAATGGAGCAGTCTTTGCGCCGCGAAAACCTGAAGATTCACAATCTGATAGTGTGTGTACCGAAGGTCTTGCAGTACGCACACCACGCACGGTAACGTTGCATGCCAGCTGGTGACATTGCGGTCACGTGACGCAATACATCTACATCTACATGACTACTCTGCAATTCACATTTAAGTGCTTGGCAGAGGGTTCATCGAACCACAATCATACTATCTCTCTACCACTCCCCTCCCGAACAGCGCGCAGGAAAAACGAACACCTAAACCTTTCTGTTCGAGCTCTGGTTTCTCTTATTTTACGTTGATGATCATTCCTACCTGTGTAGGTTGGGCTCAACAAAATATTTTCGCATTCGGAAGAGAAAGTTGGCGACTGAAATTTCGTAAATAGATGTCGGAATTTCGTAAATAGATGTCGGAAGGAATGGAGATTGTCTCTTAGGAAGGCTTCTAGTGACACTTTATCCGCTTTTTAAATAAAATTATTTTGAGTTTGTTTCTGGTGGATTTGGAAGAAACGGTATTGAGTCTAGCTACAACGACCTTCACTAATCCCTGAATCAGTCATGATGCTCTCTATTAGCTCTGGATTGTTTGTGGCTAAGAGGTCAAGTGTGTTTTCGCAACCATTTACAATTCGCGTGGGTTCGTAGACTAACTGCTAGGAATAATTTTCGGAGAAAGCATTTAGGACAATCTCGGAAGATGTCTTCTGCCTACCACTGGTTTTGAACAAGTATTTTTGCCAACATATTGAGGGAAGGTTGAAGTCCCCACCAACTATAACCGTATGAATGGGGGTACTTATTTATTACGAGACTCAAATTTTCTCTGAATTGTTCAGAAACAATATCGTCGGAGTCCGGGGGTCGGTAGAAGGAACCAATTATTAACTTAGTTCGGCTGTTAAGTATAACTTCCACCCATACCAATTCGCACGCAGTATCTACTTCGACTTCACTACAAGATAAACCACTACTGATAGACACAAACACTCCACCACCAATTCTGCATAATCTATCTTTCCTGAACACCATCTGAGACTTTGTAAAAGTTTCTGCAGAACTTATTTCAGGCTGTACCTATAAAGATTTCAGCTTCTGTGCTTTCTATTAGCGCTTGAAGCTCAGGGACTTTCCCAGCACAACTACAACAATTAACAACTACAATTCAGACTGTTCCTTGATCCAAGCACGTCCTGTATTTGCCATGCACCCTTTGAGATTGCAGCCCACCCCGTACTTTCCCGAGGCCTTCTAACCTAAAAAACCGCCCAGTCCACGCCACACAGCCTCCGCTACCCGTGTAGCCGCCAGCTGAGTGTAGTGAACTCCTGACCTATTCTGCGGAACCCGAAACCCCACCACCCTATGGCGCAAATCAAGGAATCTGCAGCCAAAACGGTCGCAAAACCGTCTGAGCCTCTGATTCAAACCCTCCACCCAGCTCTCCACCAAACGTCCGCAGTCGGTTCTGTCAACGATGCTGCAGATGGTGAGCTCTGCCTTCATCTCATAAGCAAGACCGGCAGCCTTCACCAAATCAGATAGCCACTGGAATCCAGAGAGAATTTCCTCAGATCCAAAGTGACACACGTCATTAGTGCCGACATGTGCCACCACCTGAAGCTGGCTGCACCCTGTGCTCTTCATGGCATCCGGAAGGACCCTTTCCACATCAGGAATGACTCCATCTGGAATGCACACTGGATTTCTTCCCCTCCTTAGCCGCCGTATCCCTAAGGGGCCCCATTACGCGCCTAACATTGGAGCTCCCAACTACCAATAAGCCCACCCTCTGTGATTACCCAGACCTTGAAGGCTGAGAATCATCCTCTGAAACAGGGCAGGCAGCTGCATCTGGCTCAGCCAGAGACAGTACCTGAAACCTGTTTGTCAGACACACCAGGGAGGCTTTCCTATCAGCCTCCGGGGACGTCTTTCGCTGCCTGCCACGCCTCAGAACGACCTCCCAATCGACCACAGGCGAGGGCTCAGCCCCACTGCGGGCAGCAACCGGGGCAACCAAAGCGGCAGACCGATCTGGGGACAGACGGGACGAGGTTGACATCCCCGTGATACCCAAGTTCGGCTCCCCACAGTGGTGCCCATTGGCAACAGCCTCAAAAGGCGCAACCGAAGTCAGCGCCACCTGCAGCTGTGAGCGAAGGGATGGCAACTCGGCTCTCATCCGAACACAGCAATCACAGTCTAATCGATGTTGAACAGCAGTTACTGAAACACGGGTCCGTGCTTAGATAACGCAAGGGAAACGTGCAAAGAATGTATGAACTAACCTGTACAAATGCCTAATGACTGCGCTACAATCTGCCTGAATTTACAGTAACTAAAACTCGAAATTACACCTCCTATACGAAACTCACACACAATGTAAGTAAGAATCTACAAATAACAAAAGTGGAGCAGACACAGACAGGGGATCACCCCAGATATGGGTTGCATGTGGGGAAATACATCGAGATAAGCGACAATGGCGAAGGTCAGATCTCTAGAACACAGAGCCTGTGAATAAGTATCTTGAAAACGGCGAACCTAATCAAACTCTCACAAGCTACTGTCACGAGCATCTACGGGAAGAGGTAGGAGGACAATGAAAGTACCACAAGGCACTAAATGGTCGGACATCTATGACTCTTCACAAAACTTGGGGCACAGAGGCTTGTCTGCCCTTTAAGGTGGCATAGATGGTGATCTGTGGCATCTCTGCCAAACGAGCAGAATGCTGGGTCACACACAAGTGTTTCAGAGCACACTGTCCATCGCACATTGTCGAACGTGGAGTTCGGTAGCAGACCACCCCTATTTATTCAAAGGGTTGACACGCGTCGTCATCAATTATGACTGTAGTGGGCAACTTGTCAGCTCTTCAGGTGAATCACAGTTTTGCTTCACTAGTTTGACGGTCATCTCCACAAACGCCAGCATCAAGGTGAACGGTGGCTCGAAACGTGCAGCACACCACGGACGCAGGCTGGCAGGAACAGTAATTACGCTATGCGAGACAGTCTCCTGCACTCGCATGGGACCTGTGGTGGTAATCTAAGACATGCTGACAGCTGCAGACCACCTGCATCACTTCACGCTTAATGTCTTCCCCAACAGCGATTTCATCTTTCACCAATATGATTGCCTTTGTCTTGGAGCCAGAACCGTGTGATAGTGTTAGAGGAGCATTTTAGTGAACTCACTATGTGTCTGTGCCGAAATCCACTTGATGTAAATCCTATGGACTCCATCTGGGTTGTTATCGGGCACCATCACCCTATACAAAAATCAGCTGCCCGTTATTTATACAAATTACACAACCTGTGGATAGACATCTGATGCCACATACCTCTACAAACATACAAGGGTCACTCGAAAAGAAATGCACACTATTTTTTTAAAAATCCATCTTTTATTCTACATGGTTGAAAGTTTTACAGTACGTAGATACATCCTTTAGGAAAAATATTTTCATTTCTCCACATAATTTCCATCCCTCTCAACTGCCTTATGCCATCTTGGAACCAGCACCTGTATACCCGCAAGGTAAAATTCTGGACCAACCTGTTGGAGGCACTGTTTGGCAGCGTGCACAAGGGAGTCATCATCTTCAAACCTTGTTCCACAAAGAGTGTCTTTCAGTTTCCCAAAGAGATGATAGTCACACGGAGCCAGGTCAGGACCGTAAGGCGGGTGTTTCAGTGTTGTCCATCCGAGTTTTGTGATCGCTTCCACGGTTTTTTGACTGACGTGTGGCCGTGCATTGTCGTGCAACAGCAAAACATCGTGGTTTTGCCGATGTGGTCGAACATGACTCAGTCGAGCTCAAAGTTTCTTCAGAATTTATGGTGGTTCCACTCGGTACGATGTCCACAAGCGAGAATCCTTCGGAATCAAAAAACACCGTAGCCATAACTTTTCCAGCAGGTGTGGTCTTGAATTTTTTTTTTCTTGGGTGAATTCTCATGATGCCACTCCATTGATTGCCTCTTAGTCTCTGGTGAAAAGTGATGGAGCCACGGTTCATCACCTGTCACAGTTCTTCCAAGAAATTCATCTCCACCATTCTCGTACCGTTCCAAAAGTTTGCTGCATACTGTTTTTCTTGTTTCTTTGTGAGCCACTGTCAACATCCTGGGAACCCACTTGGTACAAACCTTTTTTAACACCAGCACCTATCCCAACGTAGCGTGACAATTCGTTCACTGTGATGCGTCTGTCAGCAGTCACAAATTCGTTAACTCTCTGCACAATGTGTGGAGAGTGTGCAGTACGAGGCCTACCGGTGCGAAGACAATTCTCAATATTGCCGTGCCCACTTTCATCACGTAACCTGCTTGCCCGACCGACTAACTCTACTGTGATCGTCAGCAGCACCTCTTGTGGACGTCTCCCACTGTCTCATTTTCACAGCACAGGAATTCTATGACAGCAGGTTGCTTCTGACGAACATCAAGTGTAGCAGCCAACTTGAAGACATGCTGTGACGGCACCACTCACGGGAACAGGTTGAACTAAGTTTGAAAACAAGCAAGAAGAATGTATCTACACACTGTAAAACTTTCACACATACAGAATGAGAACTGTATTTTTAAAAAAATAGCGTGCATTTCTTTTGGAGTGACCCTCGTACCAACGAACTGTCGGGTCCCCCATATATGCAGAATCAGTGATGTATTTCGTTCTGAAGACAGACAAAGAAGCTATTATGCAAGTGGTCATAATGTTTTGCTCATCAGTCTATGCTGATGTAGAATCAACCATAAACTGGTATCTATTCCACACAGTGACAAGATTCAGCAGCTTACAGTTTCTCTGTACATTAAGATAGCAGTCTATACAGTCCTGTAAAGAAGATGCCAAGTTAGAGCAGGCCCCGCAGTACCTGTTGGGAGTTGTTATCCTTGTTATGCTGGCAGTTGGCATGTGTAATATTATTGGATTTCAGATTCTTTGCATATGAGATATTTATCATTGAAGTAAAGGACAGCCAACGAGCTGTAGTTCGTAAAAAAGCTAGGCATCACAGTGCGAAAGAGATGAAATATTTTTTAAATGTGCGCCTATACCAAGACATGCATCCAGCGTTTAAATACTTTAAACACTATGACCAGCTGGGCGCAGATATTTAAAATTATTGCCGCAGCATTTGATAGCAAGAAGCTGCGAAACAGAAGTAAGAACTATCTAATCTTTTGTTAAGAAATACTCTAGAGACTTGATTACCTTTGTACTTTTGGTTGCCGACATGTTGAAACGTACTACATAACATTGCTACAACTTGTATTAAAAACTATGTGAAAAGACGAACAAAAGTTTAGATAACTTGGGTGAAGATACAATATACTTACGCACATGCAAGGACATTTAATTTTAGGAAGGAATGGACTGACAAAGCAGCAATTATTGGACTGCATCATGTACAAAAGAAATATCAGATGTAAGTCATGTCTTTATTGTATATTTATTTGTCAATGTCTAGAAGTTTAAAGCCAATTTGTTCAAAATATATTAATATTTTATGATTTAATTGTCTTCTTATTCTTTTCTTTGTCTAACCAAAAATGATGTTCAAATTGTATATCAGCTTTGTTATAGGTTCGCTCTATAGCGGTGTCTCATTTGTATTTGGGAGACCACTAATGTGTTCAACTTCCGATCTGTTAATCTTTCTCTTACAAAATTCCACTAATTTGCTTTCATTTTCATATTCAAATTGGTATTTTCATCGAAGATTCTGATTGCATGAAGGCAATCTGGGTCAAAAGGTCAATTAAGAAAACCCCTTCGCGTAATCAATCCGTACGCCTCCTGAACACAATCGGGAACCGACGAATAGCTGATCAATTAATAATCTCTTTCTCTTTTCAAGTTGTACTGAAAACAGCCACACACGATAGCTGTAAGTACGCAATCTAGTGTTAGGTTGCATTTTGCCAGCAAATATTACCAACCAACAGCGACAGCACCACTATTATTATTATTTACTACTATTTCTGATACAGAATAAGCAAGTTCCTAACGCCAGACATGTCATCACAAGTGCCACCTACACACTCTACAGTCTGAATGTCCCACCACGGTCTATGGGTTTCTGGAAAATAACAAAATATTATATTCAGAAAATGCAGACTCTGCAAATTACATTCTTTTGAGAATTGTCTCAAACTAGACACCAGTTGTATCAAAAGAGACACCAGTTGCTTGTTACTAACTTTCATGTTTTGCTTCACTGCATTCAGCTATAATAAAATTTTTAACATCTAAAGTGTGAAATTGACAAATTCTTTCTTTATACAAGAACTAGGATACTGAAGTGTACAGTTAAAATAATACAACAGTCCCTTTTTTTCAGTCCCACTCTGTAAACATCCTCAGAAAGAACTATTAAGTTGTACTCAGCAATGACACTTTATTCAAGAAAGGAACATAGCACCTTTACACAGAAAGAACGATCTCAGAAGAAAAGTCAAGAGTTCTTTAAAACTTTTCTAAAAGCTTACTTTCCTATGATGAACAAGCCTCATTTTAAAACTATCTTCAATTTTACCACAGCTTACTTATTACAAAGTGTATATTATGTCTTAATAAGAGGACTTTTCTTCATTAAAAAAGGAAATGATTGTAACAAAATGCCTTATTTAGTGAAAATGTCTGTTACAACTGCTTGACAGAAAGGAACCTCAGTCATTCTGCTTGTACATTTTGATAAATATCGTACGATTTTCTGGCACTGACAACAAAACAAAAAAAAAAAATAGTTCAGAACACAACACTAAGTACAGGGTGGGGAAGAGGAAATGGATTGTTTGGAGTAAACGTAACTGCCTTTATTTGTAAGATACTACATACACACCAGCTTCTACAGCAGTTCCATACAATGGGACTGAAAGTCTCATCAGGAATCATCGCTCTAACATCAGAGGACCCACAGATAAAAAAACAATTAATTGCCCCTTTAAACATACAACTCACTCGAGATAAGAGATATCCTTTTCCTCTGCACCACCTTGTACGTTTAACAGCAGTATTTGCACATTCACCAGACTCCATGATGTAGTATATGGAAAAAATAGAGGGGACAAAAGAAAAAGTTTCTGCTACACTCATAAATGTCCACCTTGGTCATTTTGGCAGCCTGACAATCCCAATAAACAGTTACACTACTAGGTTCCTCAGCAAAAACTGCAATTTCCAACATATTGTTGAACGAAAATGTCGACATGTTGTGGAACGAAAAAGATGACTAACTCAGCTGCGTACCCAGAAATAAGAATTTCATTATTTCTGTTGTCTTACCAGCATAGTCAACTTATTTTTGTAAATGGCAAAAATTAGAAAGTCTATCCTTAAGCCATCCTCAAACAGGACACGAATGCAGACGCAGTTTTCCACAAGGTCGCCGAGCGCTCAAAAAACACAGTACACACATGCCGAGAACTGTGACAGTAGCACACACGGGCAACAGCTGCTGGCGACATCCACCTCTCTCCTCCGAAAATGTACATTGATGGAATGTCTGCAATACTTTAGCCAGCAATTGTTGAAGGATTCTTCTCGAGATATCAGCTCTTTAGTGATACTTGGGGGCAACATTTTCTCTTTCTGAAGAAACCAGGTAAATGCAAGAGGGGCGCTTATTGCTCGATCTCGGGAACCTTTGCCTTTCGCGGACAAGTGCTCTACCAACTGAGCTACCGAAGCACAACTCACGCCTGGTCCTCACAGCTTTACTTCTGCCAGTATCTCGTCTCCTACCTTCCAAACTTTACAGAAGCTCTCCTGCGAACCTTGCAGAACTAGCACTCCTGAAAGACTCCGAGTTCGAGTCTCGGTTGGGCACACAGTTTTAATCTGCCAGGAAGTTTCATATCAGTGCACACTCCGCTGCAGAGTGAAAATCTCATTCTGGAAATTAATGTATGATGGACAAAGCACGGACATAAGCAGCAGACTCACACAAGCAATAAGGACACTCCAGTCCAAAAGAAATCTAGCAGTATGGAACTTCGTCTTTTATTCGAGGAAGATCTTTCTGAGAGTATGTCTCAAGCGCAGCACTATGTGGAAGTGAATAGTGGACTGGAGGAAAGATGGGGGGTGGGGTTGCGTGGGGAGACAGAGAAAAAGAAGTTGAAGCATTTAACATGTGGCATTGTAGAGGGTTGCTGAAAATTAACTAGACGGATAAGGAATGAGGAGATTCTCCCCAGGATTGGTGAGGAGACCAACATGTGCAAAACACTGATAAGAAGAAAGGACAGAATGGCAGGATGGGTGTAAAAACATCTGAGAGTAACCTCCATGGTACTAGAGTACATTACAGAGTGTAAAAACTGAAACGGATAACAGAGATTTGAATACATCCAACAAATAATTAAGGTCATTAGATGAAGAGATTGACACGGGAGAGGAAGTTGTAGCAACCACACCAAACCAATCAGATGACAAAATTGTATAAGGTGTTCAAAACTAGACAGTTAAATTTGAGGAATGGATTCCTCATATAGCAAGAAGAAAAAGGCTGTATTAACACGGATCCAGAAATGTACAGTTACAAGTTATCGAGGATGTTACTGTTACGCAGTGTGTGCTGACAAATTACATAGATGTAGATAAACATAACGATCCCGTGATAATACAAACATTCAGCGATGACAGAGAAGGCTAAATGTATTAATTTCATGCAAGGGATCGCAGTCCAGTAAAGACCAAGTCTAAAGTTATAAGCAGAAATTGTTCTGATACCTTGACAGAGGACCTCTTCTAATGTAAGCTCTTTGCTTTCCATATTTTGGGAGGAGGTAGTGTGGACCAAAACAAGGAAAAAATGTGTAGCAAACGTGGGCTCTAAAATATGTACCTAACAGCTATGAGGACTTGCTCAGTAGAAGATGTGTGTTTCACAGTAGCAAAGATGAAAAGGTACTCACAGCTCCAAAGATATGCTTTTTGGAGCCCACATTTACTGGACTTTTCCCTTGTTTTGGGACCATACCACTGGCTCTGAAAATACAGAAAGCAAAGAGCTTGCAGTAGAATAGGTCCACTGTCAGAGGTATCAGAACTATTTTCACTTATACCTTTCGGCTCCATTATTTCCAGATCGAGGTCCATTACTTCAAATTGATACATTTACCCGTCTCCAACTTGAGTTTTGAAACCCCTGTATAACTGAACGCACTGAGACAATACTATGCTCTCAGTAAATTGCTGTTAACTTATATTTGTTAGATTGTCACACTGTTCATCAAAAATTACATTACTTTCAGTCGCACAGCTGCATATTTATGCTGACCTTTGTAGCCCAGTGTTGAAACTGAGCATCACTTTTTCCTATTAATTCGTTGTCTGCAGTTTTGTTGGGGTACAGAAAGGACCGATCGAACATGTCGGCAGGCTGCAACAAATTCCAAAGGTGACTCCTGCCCCATATACACTGCTGCACAACCTCAAGATCGTAGTCACACACGAGGCCAGCATCCGCAACCAGTTCTCAGGTCACCTACACTCTCTCGCACTACACACGACTTGACCTTTTGCCCGTGCAGTAACTGACCCTGTGGCAGCTTGCTGAGACCACATTTAGTTTTACACATAGGGCAGAATCCTGAAGAATGCAGCCGTGTTGAACAGGAAGTGTGCTTGTTGTCAGACTTAATCACAGCCTATAACGATATAATTTCAGACAAACTTAAAAAAATATTTTTAATAATACAAAAAGATGTACTTTGAAGATAATTGTGAAATCTTGCTCACCTAAGTATCAAAGTGATCTAAAAGGTCGTTATAACTGAATTAGTGACTCACAGAGGTCCAGTGCGAGCTACAATTATCGTACGGCAGCGAAACTTGGTAGATATGACAATGCGTTAATGCCGAACCAATTTATGCTGAATAGAAAAATAGTTCTTATTTTGGCCACCAGGTCCAAATCGGGCGCCGTACAGTATCTTATAGATGTCTCCAGTGCTTGTATTGAACAAATTAATAATAAAAATCGACACCGTCTTTCTCACTTGTTTGACCTCTTCTGTCCAAGTGCTGTTCGTAATCCATTACTTATGGAAACAGTTCTATGTGTCTTTCTTGCATTTAAAGCACCAGATTTACACGTGGAGGCCAGAACTGGACCCAATTTTTTTTCCAGTGTAAATCAGTTCCACTTTGACACATCAGAATATCTACCAAGTTTTGCTGCCATATGATAATGACAGCCAACTCTGATCTCAGTGAGTAGTTGCACTTCAGTTATAGGCACTGAGGATACTGAATGGATAACTATCAATACTCTGGGATACAGTAAGCTTTTTGTGTCACCTATAAAATTTAATTCTTGTGGCACAACATCTGAACCAGAAGAATTCGTAAGTCACAAATATCATCCTGCTGGACATCCGTGTCCCGTGTGAGAACGGCTTTACCCTCTGGGAACACATTAGTTTCCATTACACACAAGCACCTCACCAGGTTCCATATTCGAATGAACCGTTTTAACACTGTACCTCATGGAAAAGGAGCACTTAACAGTTATAGTGGACAGGCATTTGCACAGCTTACATACTGTCTGCTATTCTGAGGAAGGAGTCGACAATAGGTACGAAACTAAGCTATCCTCCAAACAAATACCACAGTGTTCAGTCTGAACTGCCATGTTGTGCACACACACTCAGAGGATCATTCATACGTTCATAGCACAGAACATACACTCAAAAGAACTGGGAAAACTTTAGATATACACACCCACCTCAGTACACAGCTGCTATTGTGAATTTCTTACAGAAGTGTAAGGAACAATCACAACTGCAAGCCACACTGGGTCTCAAACCCACAGCCTGATGGTAGGTGTCATTCCAACTGAGCCACATGGGATATTTCAGGAACTGGTTGTCTGTGCTAAGGACTAGGTTCAAGTCTCAGTCTTGCTCTATTTCAATTTCTGGCACCGACGCTTCTTTGTTTAACACAAAACAGCTAGTATGCTAATGCTAATACTGTAAGGCAAGGCAAGACTTTGTGCTTTATTTTCCCCTTTCTAAAACTAGTTTGCCACATTCTTTTTTGTGCCTTCCATAAATTTCACTGTCTACTGCACATCACAACAGCAACAGGTCAAAAATATCATCGGCCTCTCGAGACGTACATATTATGTCACTTCTCTCAATTCCACAGTGAGTATTGTTAATCACAGCCTCACTTTAAATTCGTTGCGCTTGATGCAGATTCTTTAGAATACAATAAAAACATTTGTACGATGCTGTGGGTGACCACCTTAATGCAGTCGACAATCTCACTTCTTCCCCTCGACACGGACCTGTTTCGGCAATGTAACTACATCCTCAGTCGACATTTCACACACGTGTGGAGGACAGGGATTTAAATAAAAGTTAATTTATTTCGTTAGGGAGAGTTGCTTACGAAGTATTAGTCTTACGGAAAAAATAAATATGAATGGATTTCTTTTATTTAACAAAATATGTTATAATGAATGCAAGATTATTCCCACATTTTGCTCCAGGGCTCACTTTTGCTTCCTACCCTTTCACTAGAAAGTTTTTCCACATATCCATCATTGTCAAAATGTTTATCTCTCTCAAGTTGTCACTCTGACACTTTTTAAAGCCCACCTGTTGTAAAATGGCGGCCCCTCTAGATCACCAAAAATGAGAATTATGGCAAAGGAAAAATAAAAACTTGGGTAATATCCTCTCAATCAACTACATTTTAATTTTTATTCATTTTGGCAGTAATAAGGAGGATTAATCATTGTTATATTTTGTACCTCGTGTACTTGGCAATCTGTGGAGGAGGTGCCAGCACGACAATTTCATTAGCGCCACTTACCATTTCACTAAATGAATGTAACTACCGCTGGGGACAACCAGTTGATCAAAAGCAGAGGTTAGAATGAACCCAACAAAGTGAACAAAAGTGTTTCTGAACAAATCAAGTATTTTTATGGTTAAGAAGAACATGGCTGGAAGAAGAGAGTCTATGTTTGGCTCGTCTTGGAAAATCAACATTTTCCAATACATACATTTTATATTACTGAAGTAGTGTGTTGTATGTCACGTTAACAATAAACAGTGGTTGATGTTTTTTTAGCTGCCTGTGAAAGTCAAAAGAATTTTTTTTTCCTAAGTTATTTTCATGGCTAATGAAGAAACAACATTGTGATGGTACGCTGCATTTGTGGGAAGACGAAATATTAAGGAAAGTTTAAGTACAAAAGTATTCCTGAACTGCAACACTGCATGCAAGTTAATATGACAAGATCGACACCAATTATCTAATAGTTCATAAAAAATTGAACTGGAAATTTGAACAAAGACTGCATATTGTGTAATGGTAAGATTAAGAAATTGCAAATGTGATCAAAGTCCAGTGGTGTATGGATTTACTGAGCAAAACAGAACGGGTTGTGGTGGAGCACACAGGGAAGTCTCTACGATTAGGTCGGCCCACTGCAACATGTGGATGTCAGTTATACTGTCTCGTACTCTAGCGTGCTTACAGATGGTTACATTAAGTTAGCCTCAGCCCATGTAAGTTTGCTTGCTGCTATGGCAACAAACATCATCACCAGTCCATTATCTTTTAGCAAAGAGAAGGAGCAAAAATGAGTTTTCCCATCCCGTGCTCGGAATGTGTGTCACAGACTCAAATTTATCACAGAATGAAAACAATATTGTACTGTATAATAGTGCCACACCATTGCATTGAAAGGTTTAAGTACTGTTTAACACTGATGAGAAGACCCAAGAAGCTACACAGAAATGGTCGAGGGCTAATAATCGTTCAAAAGACAATTTTGATTTCTGTACGATTTAGATGGGTGTCAGAAGGCCATATATAGGCGGTTAGCACATACTTGTACAGAAGACAACAAGCAGTTATGATCAGAATGACCATAATGGGTTTTATAACATCTGCAAATCTACAATACAGGCCTCCCTGTCAAGTCTTTGTGCTAGTCAAAGATGCTTTTTGATGTTTGCAATTTTTTTAATGGGCAATGGGAAAGAAAAGTGCTATATAAATGGTTGGGACAAGTGGGTGTTATATGCAAGCTTGTAGACTGCACCAGACACACTGAAAAGGACTATGTAATAACCAAAACCCATTAACAATTTTTTTTAATATTTGACAAACTGCAGAGGAATAAGTGTACTAAAAGCTACTTGTAAAGTATACAGAACAATCACTAACGGAAGATTACATTCTATGACACCCAAGTTGTTATTTAACAAACTGAGGGGCCTTCACAGACCAACCCACCATGTAACACTCTGCACAGAATGCAAAGAATATAGCTAAAAAAAAAAAAACTGAATCCTGCCAGAAACAACTGTTAGGTAACACGCTTGTTGAGGAAGTGTGTCACTTTCAATGTCTCAGCTGCGACAACTTATGACACCAATCTCATTATCGATCACAAGCTGGGCAAGTACTAGGACTTAAGTGGAACAATCCAGAGAAAATACAACAAGAATTACACATTATACATCAATAGCTGCACCAGTTTTGCTGTGTGGCTCAAAATGTGGATGGAGAATGTCGAATATGATTAATGAGATTTCCTGAGGTCTGCAGAAAAGAGACTCGATGCATTTAAAAATGACCAAGAACAGTGTGAAATAATTTTAACCAACTTAAGACTTCCGACTTCATTAGGCCCAAATTACATATCTGAAACTGGATTTTGACTGGTAAGAAAAATGAGGAACTGAATAAAAAATATATTGAAGAAAACTGAGGATAACAACCATCTCATCGCATCATTATCAGTTTGTCAGGCCTGAACATCTATGTATGTGCCCGGAAACAGAGGCCGCAGGACAATCTGATCGTCGAGTTTTTAGTCTGTCTTTTAACCTACCCTTCACCTCTCAATGATGTGCGGAGTCACCAGAAACCATATATGGTTCAGATTCTGTGTTAAATTGTCAGTCCCATTTTTCTGGTCAGCTTACTGTAGCAGGTTATGGACACGTCAGCGAAGTGGCATCCAACTGAAATAGTGGCATCAGCTTAATGAAAAGTCTAAAAAAGCTTTAGTTTTTTTTTAATGTTAACTAAAAATTATGTATCTTTTGTCATTTTAAAAATGTGGCTAATTTCATCAATCAAAAAGGGATTTACAACTTCATAGCTTACAGAATCAGTAATGTGTCGTTTTGCAGCAAACGACCTCAAGTTTGATTCATGTAGCGTATCAGTACCCCATTCTGCCACCAGGAGCGGCATCATAGTGCACAATTAAAATGGCTACTTTCAGTGGTGGAAAGCGTGCTTGCTGTGTGTTTTTGAATCACGAAACAAAATCTGCAACAACTGTTGAGTATAAATTTTGCACCGAATACGCAAAAGAAGACCCAAGCAGGTCTACAACGTACTCTCGGCAGAAGAACTTCGTCAAGACAGGTTGCTAACTGCAACACAACAAATCACCACATCACCCGCATATTGATGATTATGTCAAAGAGGTTAGGGACAGCTTTGTCTGTAGTCCACAAAAAACAACATGATGTGCATCTCGTGAGACTAGCATTCCACAAGAGACTGTCTGGCAAGTACTGCGTAGGCGTCTACACTCTGAACCGTACACTTTCACAACGGCATAGCAGACTACTGATGCAGGTAAGTTTGCTCGTGGGGGATTTGGTGCGGAAATGTTACAACTGTTGGAGGATGACAAGACATTGCTGAACACAATAATCTTCATCAATCAGTCAACGTTTCTTATCAGTGGCATGGTGAGCACCCACAACTGCAGAATATGGGGCAGCAAATATACACATGCAACCCTGGAACATGTTTGTGACAGCCTCAAAGTTAATATATTTTGTGCCCTCTGGAAACAAAGTTTACAGCCCTTTCTTCTTCATGGAGAAAACTTGTCACTGGTATTGTGTATCTGGATATACTTGAAAATGCTTAATTTCAAAGACCAATGAAGATGACTGAGAAAAAATGGTTTAAGTCCGGCAAAATGGTGCAGCATCTCATTTCCTCATGATAGTTTGAGGTTTCCTCGATAGTTGCTTCCCAGGCTGGTGGATTGACTGAAGGGCCAATCGCATGGCCACCTCTCTCCCCAGACTTAACACCACTGGATTTTATTCTGTACAGTTTCATTAAAGACCGTGTTTACGTTCCTCCACTACCAAAATAATTTAGCCAACCTGAAAAATGTATTCTAAAGTGTCATTGCACAAGTTATGCCCAATTTGCTGCAACTAGTGTGGGAAGAAACTTATTACCAGTGGGATGTTTGCCGCATCACAAATGGTAGTCGCATGGAAGCAAAATGTCACTACTTATTCTAGGGGCTATCTCAATAAATTTCTGTATCATTCCAAAGTTGTTGTCGAGTCCTTTTTGATTCACCCTGTATTTTAATTAGATGCTCAACTTTGTCAGGGTATTGGCTGACATTAAACCTCACTCACTCAGGGATGAATGTTTGGAACCTTTTACGAATCAAATCAAGTACTGTACAGTAGAGGTGTAACATTACGAGTCAAGATAGCTGTAACGGAAATTGAATAGCGTAAAGTTATCATTAAAAACGCACGCCGCGCGATTTGTGACGATTTGGTTGGTCATAATAGTAGTAACATGCTTTTGAATGCAATTAAAATATAACGACGATACCTGTTTAGTGTTATTGGAAATAATATGTAGTAAATTAATGAGTAAGGTAGCCGATCCTATAAGAAGAGGTGAAATTGGGTATATTAAGGTGTTTTGCTTTATGTCGACTAAGCCGATGATATGGCGTCTTGTTTTCCATTTACTCTTAGAAAAAAAAAAACAAGTAACGAAGTGCTAATTGTGCGTTGTGAAAAATATAGGGGCGAATTTTAAATAGTTACAGTGTATAATCAGACTAACAAATGGACATTCAGTTACGCAAAATAGCGGACAGCGAAGTGTGGTCATTAAATTGAGTACACCTACAGGGCGGTCAATTCCGGGATAAGTCTATTCACATCTCACGAGGGACGCGGTATTGAGACCTTTTTTTTTAATTATATCGCGGAGGGCGGGCTTCAATTTATAAAAAGGACAAAAGCTGTATCATTATCATTGACTGTTGGTGTTAAGCAACCAAAACTGTTCATCAAAGGGTTTCGGTGAATGAGTGGTGAATGCGAAATGAAACTGTGAACGAAGTTATGTTAAATAAAGCAGAAGAGACAAGACAGTTTGGTCGTATCTGTTATTATTCCATAAACCGTAACATTTCTTCTCGTTGTACGAAGCCTTTATAGACGATCGTTATGACAATTTGCTTTGAAGGGATCTCGTTACGAGTTAAGTTTTGGGGACCTGGTCAAGAGGGGATAGTTCGTAGATTGTAACTACTGCAGCTATTCTGGAATCAAGTGCTTCCGTGACCGTTGTGTGTTGTCAATGGCTTAAGGTCATCTTATCTCATGCTCTAAGATCGACGCACCTTTCCTCTTGGTATAACGGTGTCTCACAGTAACAACGACAACGCCGCCGGCGAAGGAAGATACGGTAGAGAGGGAATCCATATGAAGAAGTGAGGTATCTCTTCTTCTGCATGCTCCATCAGTTTTAACTCCACCTACCTCAGTCTTCGACATTGCTGTGTCATATTACTAATCACCTCCTGCCTCATCTACACAGATGACGAAGGAAGAACTCCGTTACACAGACCTGCATTTGCCATTAAGGTGGACTCCCGCAACACAGACAATAACGTACATTTTTGCAACTGTAACAGTGTAGTTTTGAATTTAACATCAAGTGATAATTGAAAATGTGTAAAGGCACAGAAGTCACACAGGTAAACAATCTCCGTGTGCAATTTCTAGCTCATCAATACAACTTCCAGTACAATCACTGACTGCTTCTTAACAAGAGTGCCAAGAAATATGTACAGGGCAAACAACTCATTTCTCAATAATACAAAACGACACATGTAAAATAATAGAAAATGAAAAACAAAAAGTTTTTGTTTGGATAATACTGGGTAGAAGCAAATTAAGTATAAGCAAATTTATTCGGTGTAACCCATCTAGCTTCTATACAGAAAAAAATTCCACCACATCTACAGGGGTAATAATAAAGTAAGGCAGTTCTTGCAGAGCATTTACCACACTTAGAAGTCAGTCCTGTATCAGTGGTAACAAAGACCAGGGTTTTGTGTATGGTTCACTAATTACAATACAAATATCTAGTTAGCAATGCAAAATCACTAATTTATTTGGAACTTCCTGGCAGATTAAAACTGTGTGCTGGACTGAGACTCAAACTCGGGATCTTTGCCTTTCGCAGGCAAGTGCTCTACCATCTGAGCTACCCAAGCAGGACTCACGCCCCGTCCGCACAGCTTTTCTTCCGTCAGTACCTAGTCTCCTAATGTGTGTGTGTGTGTGTGTGTGTGTGTGTGTGTGTGTGTGAGTGAGAGAGAGAGAGAGAGAGAGAGAGAGAGAGAGAGAGAGAGAGAGAGAGAGACTTTGTCTATCAATTTTCATAGTTCCTAGCGGCCCTGTTGGCCTATTTCCCACAGATCTGGACATCCTACCCTGTCTCTTCAGTGGGTTCTAGAAGAATTACTGGATGGGTCGAAACTCACAGATAGTATTTAGTTCATGTACACTGCAAGTGAACATACCTTGCCAAACTTCATAAGTGATTTTACAATATATAGAGAGATACTGTGTCAGTTAACTATTACGCCCCTTGGGTCTTCCTGCTCTTAATATAAATTTAGCTACAGGTGTTTTGGTCATCTGCAAATTACGATGTGCAGTTTTTTTACACCAGTTCATTGCCAATTATCCTCTTCATATCCGACACCTGCATCTCCTGCCATTTCATATCATCATCATCATCATCATCATCATCATCATCATCATCATCATCATCCAATCAATCCATCAATCAATCATCGATCTTCTTAACATCCATACCAAAGGCTGTCCCAGGATTCCTTACTTGCAAGAAAAAATATTCTTCCTAGGTAAGGATGGATAAAAATTCTACTCACCAAGCAGTGGCAGCAGAACACACGTATAAAGGTATTAAAGTTTGCAAGCTTTCAGAGCGGGTAGCTCCTCCTCCTCCAGGCAGATGGGTTGAAAGAAAAGGACTGGTGAGGTTTAGGGAAAAGGGGGTAGGATTTGCAAAAGTCATCCAGAACCCCAGGTCCGAGGATACTTACCAGATGGGACAAAAGAGTGACTGTTGGGGACAGCACCAGGTGAGATTTGACAACCTGGGAGCTTTGAGGTGGAAGATAGGGTAATGTGCAAGACAGAGATTATTGCTAAAACATCACGCACGTGTTGCTAAGAGCGAAAAGCTAAATGAATTTTATATGATAGAAATAGGAGGGTGATAGTGAAAAATAGACAGGTCAGAAAATAACTATGTACAGGTAAAAAAAGGAACAGTTTGTGAGTAAATGGCGAGACTGACAAAAGTAATGTACATAAGATGAGGCTGAACTGTTAAAATTCCTAGAATCTCTAGATACATTCTTCCAATTAAATTTCTCACGGTCCTGTTCAGAATCCCATGCCCCTTTCCTTTATGTCGATCTCGTCCTCATCGAAGGCCAGCTACACACTTCCGTTCGTAGAAAACCCACTAACAAACAACAGTACTTACATTTCTTCAGCAGCTATCCTTTCCACGTCAGATGCAGACTATTTACATCAGTTTTCCACATCTTTCATTTTCTGACCTGCCATCCCCCTCCCACCCCTATCATGTACAACACACTTAGCTTTATGCTCTTATTAAATCGTCCACAATGTTTCAGCAACAACCTCTATCTTTTATATTCCCGTATCTCCCACCTTGAAGCTCTCAGGTTTTTAAGTCTTAGCCGGTACAGTCCCCAACAGTCAGTCATTTTTTCTCATCCCATCCACAAAGTCTCCCCTGAATCAGGGTTCTGGGCAACTTTTCTGTACTCTACTCCTTTTCCCAAACCTCACCAGCCCTTTTCCTTCACTCCTGTTCCTTTCTCTTCAACAATTACACAAGAAGAAGTGACTCCGAAAGCTTGCAAATGTCAATGCCTTTATAAGTGTGTTCACCTGCCACTACTTGGTGACTGAGTTTTTTTATCTATTCCATTACTGTATATTCCCAAAAACTGATTATTTTTGTTGATAAATAAAAATGTACTGAAAACAAATAGCTGCGGTGAGCAAAAAGAAACATGAGAAAACACTATCCCTCTGAGAATGTCAATAAATGCGTTACTTGTGAATAACTAGTTTTATTCGACATGTTGCCCACGGACGAAATAAGTATAAATGATACAAATCACTGATAGTCACAGTGTATGAAGGACGTAATCAACATCAATCAACTGTTGCCCTTAGATATACAACATTTTTACTCGACTGCACAGGAAATTCCATAGTAGTAAATACCCCCCAT
This sequence comes from Schistocerca serialis cubense, assembly GCF_023864345.2. Taxonomy (NCBI): domain Eukaryota; kingdom Metazoa; phylum Arthropoda; class Insecta; order Orthoptera; family Acrididae; genus Schistocerca; species Schistocerca serialis. Next base: position 198,900,709 of record NC_064648.1, on the reverse strand, counting down.
CTTTGCATTACGTGACTTGACGTGCCGATTGTGTGTAATTTCCCCATTATCGTCAAAATGAAATATCTGTGTCCCTACTCCTTATGTGACAGGGCAGTAAACTCCGCAATAAAACAGTTATCAGAAGAAAATGGAAATAGCAAGGTAAGAACCAAGGAAATATTCCACAGTAGTATCATGGAAATACTTTCCCTTTCTATACATTTGTAACCAAAGTCACTAATGAACAGTATTTAAGCGCTAATAATACCACCAGGCTCTGCTTCAATAAACTATTTACAAACTGTCAAATATTGCCATACACTTACAACTACAAAAACAACAGAAAGACAAGAAGCAAAAAAAATTGTGGAAACAACAATATGCTGTAACTGAAATAAAATCATTTATTTACACGAGGAGGGAAAAAAGTAAATGTGATTAAATTAAAGACAACATTGGCCAGAAATTCCTTTGCACTCTTGTTTAGAGGAACCACAGTAACAGATAGAGCAGAGTTAATAACAATATCCTCACTCCTCTTCCAACTACAAAGAAGGAAAGAATTACAATTTGCATGCACCATATTTCACTGTCTCATTTAAAACACTCGAGCTCTCCATAAAATGTGTGTCTGCCATTCCCAATGTAGTATACGTTGCCAAGAGCCGGGAGCTCAAACCGGCCAGTTTTTACAACCTCCGCCTCCGCCTCCACAAATGGCACAAAAGTGCCACACACTGAACAGTCTGTAGCCTCTCCCCCACAGGACGGCAGAGAGGGTGTGATACCCTGTACACTCGACTCACTATGCACCAGTGTCCGTCCACCCCTCAATCACACTCCCCCGGCACTTCTCAGTCCGTTATCGAGATCTGCGCAAAGCCGATCAGGGCCTTCTCGTCCAGTGGCTCGTTCATGGCTTGGCTGGATGTCTGCAACACACAAATTGCTCAATTTGCATAAAGAAAATTCTGTGAAATCGTGCACAGGGGACAATTCACAATATTTTGGGCAAGATACATGTATTTAACATTTCACAGAACTAATGAAAGTAGCATATGAAAAGAAAGATAATTATATGTACTTTCCAAATATAACAAAATTAACCACCAGAAACTCTTGTCTCAAGACTGGTGTAAACAGTGAAGATGAAAACTGTAAAATTTCTGTTAAGTATGTGACAATTTTTTTTCTTCCCAGAGCAGAACAAAGTACATTCCAAACTTAGTACCACTGATAGTTGCACCTAGCGTCTGTGAATCATCTCTGGCAACACTGCCCAAATTATTCAAAACAGCTTCCAATGGCCTTTTCTGACACATGGCAAACACTGTAACAAGGAACGGTTTCCAGCAATGGGATCAACTTTATGAAGTGAGGTGTCAGGTATCACACACTTCAGCCATTCACCCTGATGGGCCCCTTGGTTGCATATAATCTATACCAAAAAATTCGTAATTTTATGCAACACTCAATAGCATTAAGAAGGTATAATTTTACAGATTTGTTGTGTGGTGTAATGTAGAGAGCAAGACCTTCATGTGCAGAACGTCACGAGTTTGAATCTTGTCAGGTGCTTTAAATGTTTTAATTTTTTCGAAATGGCTGATCATTATTTTTATTCAGTTAATTGGTGTAGGTGTAATTTTTCTATTTCTATTCCTTTACCACATTTTAACTGGCATATAAACTTCATTTGCTGTCATTTTCTTGCTATCATGCTTTTTCCCCATGAAATCTTCGTTCATGTGATTTTAATTGATTTTATGTATTAATTTCAATTCAATTTTTTCATTTTATCACTATTTTTTACCCATGTTACTGCGTTCATTACTTCTACTCCTCATTTTGCTTGAATTTAGTTTATTTATAATACCTTCTTTTGTTCAAATCATCATCTGCAGTATTTTTTCAATAGTGCAATGAGAATTTAGGCCATGTTTTAAATGTTTGTTTGGCGACTGCAGTAAAAAAATAAAAAATAAAAAACTGCACACTCAGTATAAATAGATTATTCCGTCTTTTGTTTTTAAATTACACATCAAAATTTCCAAGTATTTAACCATTACAATAGATAAATATTGTTACATTCACTCAAATTATGAGTGGCAAAAGAATGATATAAAGAAAAAAATTACAACAATTGAAAAATTTCATAGGGTGCTTAAAATGATGTTACAAAGGAACAGAAATAAAAAATTACATTTCAACCAATTAATTAAATAAAAATGATCAAAGTATATTAAATAAAGATTTAAAAAGGAAAAAAACAGCATTTGACAAGATCTGAACCCACAACAGCATTCTGCCCATGACAGTCTTGCCTTATCCACCACACCACACAGCCAGTCCATAATATACTACTTTTTTAAGGCTACCGAGTGTTGCGTAAAATTCCAAGGTCTCCCCCCCCCCCCCCCCCCCCCACCTCCCATCAATTACTCGCAAACGGGGGCCCACGATGGTGAATAGCTGCAAGGTGAGATCCGGGGGACCTTAACCTACATCACTGTATAGACGGTTTCAGAAAGTCACCTCTTGTTGTAAGCTAGGTTTTCTTTGTTGAAGCTGTGAAACAGTGGCTTCTGGACTGAGAACTTCTGTGCTCTAATTCAGTCATCAAATAAGTCTATCCGAACAATCAGTTCTCATTTAACAATTTTGTGTAAAAATATGAGCTGTAAGTTTTATTTTGTTAGGCATGTGAGAATCCTGTTCTTACTCCAGAATATTGGCTACATTTTAGTGGCCAGGTCTCGTATACCTAGAAAAGGAAACTGGCAAAACTGGAAGAAGCACCTAGCAGGGGGAGAAGAAAAACACCTGAAAGTGAAGTAGTAAGAGAGAGGCAGAGAGTACCACCAACAGGAAAGTAGTGCAGCACTGGCAGAAAAGGAAGAGCAACGTAAAATGGCTGTAGAAAGAAACTGTCAGCGAGACTGAGAAAAACTTAAAAATAAGCAACGAGACAAGAATGTTCATACAATTTTGCCTTAGACATTGGGAAAAGCAGTATGCAAGGCTAAGAAAGAACTGCCAAAGTCACCCAATAAACAGGCAGTAATTCAACAGCAAATTTACTACAAATTGTCACTAACCAAACAAAGACATAGCTGAAACTTCCTGGCTGATTAAAATTGTGTGCCGGACCGAGACACGAACTCGGGACCTTTGCCTTTCGTGGGCAATTGCTCTACCAGGAGAGCTTCTGTAAAGTTTGGGAGGTAGGAGGCGAGATACTGGCAGGAGTAAAGCTGTGAGGATGGGGCGTGAGTCGTGCTTGGGTAGCTCTGTTTGTAGAGCACTTACCTACGAAAGGCAAAGGTCCCGAGTTCGAGTCTCGGTCCGGCACACAGTTTTAATCTGCCAGAAGTTTCATATCAGCGCGCACTCCGCTGCAGAGTGAAAATCTCGTTCTAAAGACATAGCTGTTGAGGCAACATCATGCACGGAGAGATCTGATACCACTGGATATAATATCTGATGTGATTACAGTTTCCTATGTCCGTGATATTAGCACTTATCAATTCTTAGTCTGCTGTAGGCCTACATATTTCTGTTATGCCAAATGTAGGGGACTGAAGAGGCCAATTTTGTAAAACTAATGCCACCTTTGTGTCATCGGATGACAAGGACGAATACCTTATTTACTCTATTATAAGATGAAGTTTTTTTCCCCAAATTAGTCATTCGAAAAATACAAGGTTGTCTTATATTCACAGATTAATGATGTCAATGTTTTTATATTGTTTAATAGAGTAATACAGGGGTCATCCTACACTTACAGATAAAGTTTGGCTATTTACATTTCGTATCAATTTATTTTGAACAATCCCGAAGGATAGGGCATATTAAACAACACTTTATTTTGCTTGCACTCTAATATGCTCAAGATTTCCCAATACACTGAAGTGCACAATACAGTATCAAGCTCGCTCGACTGACATTTGACATGCAGCGCTAGTGCAAGGGATACGCAAGAAACTTAATTAGCAACTGCAACAATCTAATGCTCTGCTTAAAAATTGAAAATTTTGTGAAATACAGTAGGAAATAAAATTAAAACTTAACTCACAAACTTTTGTCATATTTAAACAGACTCACAAAGTTTTCACGAATGTACAGTTGCCGCATACACACATTTGTGCTGCCTTTTAAGTAAAGGTAACATTCAAAGGCAAAAATATTGTCCTTCAAAAACCACTACTCGATTCTGAATCTAAGTCAATAACTTATTTTGTTATGAGAAACTCTTTATTTACCGTGTGAGTTGCAAATAAGAAATTCGGTCACTGTAAATGTATTAGAATATCAGAGAAAAACATCACCAGCTTTAAATCAGCTTCAGATTGAGGTAACACTCCGATCGAAAGAGAAAGAAAATTAGTCCAGAATAAAATGTCTAGCAAATGAAATATATCAAATTGACTGCAATTGTTAAGGGAATAAATTACAGTGGCAAGACTCGACATGAAGATAATGCAAACAGTGGTCACTAGATGCAGGATGAAAAAAAGTTTGATAACTCTACCGAATAGTGATTGCGATCTTTTATTTATGTATTAGTTGCTGTTGTTACATGTGACCTGTACCCTAGAAGGCACTGCCATCCATGTTTCACTGTTGCTCAAGCACGGCATTATGAAAAGTTGGGAGGAGGGCAGTGATACCCCCAGTGAATGCAGGAAGAGGAGAGATGAGCATGCAAAAATTTCATTGTGCAGTCAACCGTGGGAATGCACACAACGTACTTTGGCTTTCTACGAACACATTTAAATGCAGCTTGCCTCAATCCATTTGCACTCTGAATCGAACTGACTTTACAATGGACAAATACTCAACAACAGCATACACTTCCACAGGAGACAGTAAAAGACCAGATGGAGGCCAGTGGCATACTTACATGTTCTGGGCACCAATGTTGTCAACACTCAAGAGGGTGTGTCAGCTTCTGGTTCTACACAGCCGACGAGAGAGCAACTGGCAGACGATACGTTTATCAGCAAGAGACATGGGAACGTTCTCACGAGATCTGCCGTGTGTTCGGAAGGGAAAAAAGAAACAGCTGTGTTCTTGTTCCCACAGTACCCGAGACCTCATAAATCGCAACATATTCGGGAAAAGTAGCCAAATATTGGTGACAACGGAGCTTAATGTTAAGATGATGATGATTAAAAATAGTGATACCAGAGATGACAGGCTAAGTTAAAAAGAATGGCAGTGAAGATCAAAATTGCTGTAAATATTTTCTTTTGTTTATTTTATTTCTCTTTGCATTATCAAACTGTGGTCAATCAATAAATAGCATAAATTTAGAATAAGTGCACTGAAACTTTTTAGACAGATCCCTTACATCTAAAAAATAAATGGGGAGGGTGTCATCTTACATTCAGGGTCGTCTTATACTCAGGTAAATACAACACCTGGAATGAGGAATAAGTTTGTTCTTACTGTTGAGTTTTCTGGGTACAATATGTGTTAGGTATTTGGTTTAAGTATTCTATTGCTTTGTTTCATATTTAATGTCTCTGTCTAATATTATATTTAATGTCTAATGTAGCCTAGTAGACTCATTTTGCACTTCAACATCTTTTTGTGAAGAAGTATCAGCATGCGATTGCCTCATAAACTGAAAAAATAAATAAGCGTTAACTCTTGTTTATAGCGCTCCTGTGCTATGTTTCAATCATCTGTTACACTGTGCAGCAATAGCATTTCTTATGGACAAATTGTCGCATGTATAATACCCACTAGCATCTATAATAATACATAACAAGTAGTAGATAAAAAATCTACTTGCCAAGCGGTGGCAGAACACACACACACATAAAAGACAATTGTGACTGGCAAGCTTTTCGAGCCAGTGGCTGCTCCTCCATCCAGAAGGGTTGAAGGGGAAGGAAGAGGGGTGGAGGGAAAGGACTGGAGAGGTCTAGGAAAAGGGGTAGATTTCAGGAAAGTCACCCACAACTGCAGGTTAGGGGAGACTTTACCGTACGGGATGAGAAGGAAAATCTATATGGGTCACGTAGGTTAAGATCTCAGGTATCAAATCGTACAGTCATTCACCGAGTGGGCCCTCGCTTGCAAGTAATCGACAAAAAAAAATTTTAAATTTTTGAAATTTTATGCGATGCTCAATACTATTAAAGAATAGAGTAGTATTGTGTTGATTGGTTCTGTGGTGTAATGGATAGGGTATAGCCTTCCTGTGCAGGCGGTTGTGGCTTCGAATCTTGCCAAGTGCAATAATTTTTTTATTTTTAAATCTTTATCAAAATTACTTATTCAATTAACTGGTTTAAATGTAAATTTTTATTTCTATTCCTTTGTCACACCATTTTAATATCGTATGGAACTTTTTCCTTCACTCATTTTTTTCTTTATATCATTCTTTTTCCATTTGCAATTTTTGTGAATGTGAATTTAATTATATTTATTTATTATAATAATTAAATATTTGAAAATGATGATCAGTTAAAAAACAAAAGATGAAATCTACCTATACTGACTACACAATGGTCTCAGAAATGCATTTGTTATAAGGCGTGGATTTTTATGGTAACTGACATACAAATGTTTAAACCATACTTAAATTCCTATTCCACTATGGACAAAAATAACGCAGATGATTTTAATGAAAGAAGCGATTATAAGCAAAACGAAATTCAAGCAAAATGAGGAATAGGAATAATACAATAATACATGGATGAAAAATAGAATGATAAAGAGAGAAATCAAAATACATAAAATTAATTAAAATCACATGAACAAAGACTTCAAGCAGAAAAAGAATGATAGCAGGAAAAATGAGAGCAGATGTAGTGGGTATGATGGTTAAAATATGACAAAGGAAATAAAAAATTACATTTAAACCAATTAATTGAATAAAAATAATGATCAGAGTTGTTTCAATAAACATTTAAAAATAAACGTCTTACCTTATCCATTACACCACACAACCAGTCCATTCAATGGTGCTTCTTCAATGCTATTGAGGACCACACAATTCTTTTTTGAGGGCCCACCAGGGTGAATGGTTGTGATATCTGGGAATTTAAGCTACATCGTCGTATGGTTTCAAAAAGACAATCCTACCTTCAGGAATCTCTCTTTGTTAGTACTTGTTCTCAAAAATTTTAACTAGGTTTTCACGAGATAATTAGAATTTAAATTAAAGAGTTCATCAGTTCAGGATTTTCAAACTTTTCTGTAAACACAGTTTTACATTTCTGACCATTGAAAGCAAGCTATCAAAATATTTGCAACACACTGAAATCCTATAACTCTCTAATCAAACCTTTGTGCAATTTTTTCAGACTGTACATTACAGATAACTATCATCTGCAGGAAGTCTCAAGTTACTACTATCAATAACGATTGCCAGGTCGTTAATATACAGCGTATAGGGCAGGTCAAAAAAACTTTACAACTTTGGAATGACATACAGATCTGTTGAGATAACTTATACAATCTGTAGATGTGTCACTTTTTAGCAAACAATCAAAAGTTTGATTCACATAGTGCATCAGTACCCCATTCCACCACCAGGATCGCCAGTGCAGTGCACAGTTAAAATGGCTACTTTCACTGGTACATAGCATGCTCGCTGTGTATTCCAGTTTCGTGAAGTGAACTCTGCAAAAACTGTTTGGTATAAACTTTGCACCGAATACACTAAAAAAACTCCGAGCAGGCCTACAATTTACTCTCGGCACACGAACTTTGTCGAGACAGGTTGTTCCCTGTGACACGATAAATCACCAGGCTGCCCGTTTGTCACCGATTAGGTTACTTCTACATCTGCCGGTCCCACGTATCACAAAACCCTCAACCGAGTCTTGCATTTTGTGCAACAACCGGCACTCACCAGCATGAAGGTGACGGTCCTGGCGATGTGCGGCATGGCAGGGTTGGGCGGCTGGACGGCCAGCTGGATGAGACGGTGCAGGTTGAGGGCGATGACCGTCACGTCGCGGCCGTCCACCAGCCCCGCACCCACCAGTTCCCCGGCTATCCCGTCCGCAGTGTCCTTGCCCAGGGCGAATTCGAACCGGATGTCGTTCAGCTCGCCGCGTGGGTTCCTGTAATTCCACGAGAAATAAGTCACCGTGTGCGGTGTAACCAGTGCATCTAAAACATGAAATAATTAGACGAGGTATGTTATGACCTTACACATTTATTTTCACAGGTTCATTTATTTTATTTGTGTTAGAATCATTACAGGTGTGTAGACAAACACATACATAGCGTAAAATGAAACTCGTGGTGTCCCACTGGTATGCTGAACATACTGATTAATAATTCCTAGTTGAATTGCTTGTGAAGTGGAAACACAGAGAGAAGCTCGTATTGCTGAGTTGTTAGAAACATGGAGCAATTTGCATCAGAACAGTGAATCAATATTGTGGAGTGGTACACAAAGATAGGCTCCATCAAGGAACGTAAAGAAATGTTTCAAGCGAAGTATCCCGGTAAGAAACTTCGCACGAGCAGTACTATTCGAGATCTGAAAAAGAGATGGTAGGCTGTAGGATCCATTCAGAATGTGCAGAGAAGTAGGCGACTGACAGTGAGGACCTCTGAAATTATAAACAGAATTCACACACACATTATGAGAAGTCCCTGCAAGTAGGTATACAGGGTGTTACAAAAAGGTACGGCCAAACTCTCAGGAAACATTCCTCACACACAAAGAAAGAAAAGATGTTACGTGGACATGTGTCCGGAAATGCTTAATTTCCATGTTAGAGCTCATTTTAGTTTCGTCAGTATGTACTGTACTTCCTCGATTCACCGACAGTTGGCCCAATTGAAGGAAGGTAATGTTGACTTTGGTGCTCGTGTTGACATGCGACTCACTGCTCTACAGTACTAGTATCGAGCACATCAGTACGTAGCATCAACAGGTTAGTGTTCATCACGAACGTGGTTTTGCGGTCAGTGCAATGTTTACAAATGAGGAGTTGGCAGATGCCCATTTGAAGTATGGATTAGCACGGGACAATAGCTGTGTCGCGGTACGTTTGTATCGAGACAATTTCCAGAACGGAGGTGTCCCGACAGGAAGACATTCGAAGCAATTGATCGGCGTCTTAGGGAGCACGGAACATTCCAGCCTACGACTCGCGACTGGGAAAGACCTAGAACGACGAGGACACCTGCAATGGACGAGGCAAATCTTCGTGCAGTTGACGATATCCCTAATGTCAGCGTCAGAGAAGTTGCTGCTGTACAAGGTAACGTTGACCACGTCACTGTATGGAGAATGCTACGGGAGAACCAGTTTTTTCCGTACCGTGTACAGCGTGTGCAGGCACTATCAGCAGCTGATTGGCCTCCACGGGTACACTTCTGCGAATGGTTCATCCGACAATGTGTCAATCCTCATTTCAGTGCAAATGTTCTCTTTACGGATGAGGCTTCATTCCGACGTGATCAGAATGTAAATTTTCACAATCAACATGTGTGGGCTGACGAGAATCCGCACGCAATTGTGCAATCACGTCATCAACACAGATTTTCTGTGAATGTTTGGGCACGCATTGTTGGTGATGTCTCAATTGGGCCCCACGTTCTTCCACCTACGCTCAATGGAGCACGTTATCACGATTTCATACGGGATACTCTACCTGTGCTGCTAGAACATGTGCCTTTACAAGTACGACACAACATGTGGTTCATGCACGATGGAGCTTCTGCACATTTCAGTCGAAGTGTTCGTACGCTTCTCAACAACAGATTCGGTGACCGACTGATTGGTAGAGGCGGACCAATTTCATGGCCTCCACACTCTCCTGACCTCAACCCTCTTGACTTTCATTTATGGGGGCATTTGAAAGCTCTTGTCTACGCAACCCCGGTACCAAATGTAGAGACCCTTTGTGCTCGTATTCTGGACGGCTGTGATACAATACGCCATTCTCCAGGGCTACATCAGCCCAACAGGGATTCCGTGCGACGGAGGGTGGATGCACGTATCCTCGCTAACGGAGGACATTTTGAACATTTCCTCTAACAAAGTGTTTGAAGTCACGCTGGTACGTTCTGTTGCTGTGTGTTTCCATTCCATGATTAATGTGATTTGAAGAGAAGTAATAAAATGAGCTCTAACATGGAAAGTAAGCGTTTCCGGACACATGTCCACATAACATATTTTCTTTCTTTGTGTGTGAGGAATGTTTCCTGAAAGTTTGGCCGTACGTTTTTGTAACACCCTGTAGAGGTTATCACAGCAGGTTGGTAGATATCTTACAGTGTGTCATTGTGTACTGAAAGATACAAAGTTAAAGGCCAAGTCTGATGCAAGAGCTGAAATCTGGTCATCAGGAAAACTGGTTGTTAACATCGACTGCTAATGATTACTCGGACCCCTTGGTCTACTTCACATCAGATGATCTTTGACACCTTGTATGCACAAGTCACAGATGCAGAGAAGCTGAACACAGCGTTCAAACAAGATGGAGCAACCGCTCACACATCCGTGGCCCACAGGAGGAATGTGTTCCCTGAAGACAGACTCGTCAGCAGAGGCCTCTGGCCCAATAGGTCCTTGCACTTGAGCATTGTGTGATTTTTATTTATGGGGCTCATTAAACGCAAAGTGTATGCTGACAATCTTCACCCAACAGACGATCTTAAACTGGAAATTACTACAGAAATTAAAAACACCACACCTGCAGAATTACGGAGTACTGCTGGTAACAATCATCACACAAAGTCGGCAATGCCTTAATGCCCATTGCAACCATTTAGAGCACATCTACTTTTTTTTTTATCACCACTATTATCTATTTTTTTAGTTAGTTGACTGTTACTGGAATCTCGGGAGTGAGGTATACCAGTATCATGTGGGGGCAACCTGTATAACTTCTGTAGTGATAAATACCATTCCAGAGGAGTGACGCATAGTCCTACATTATCTTACCTACGAATAATATTCACAACTAAAATTTGTAACAGAATATGACAAATGTAGAAATTCAGATGTTCACAGTGGGAGTTATTTTTATTCTGTACGTTGTTAGCATTATCACAGAACAACACGTGTCTTCGACACTGGACGGTAATCGCAGCAACTTTGCAAGAAAAAAAATGCCTGCTCAGATGCAGTAAAAAAAAAAATATACACCACAGATTGCCAATCTGGCGATCACCAATATGTGCAGACTTCCAACGTGTAGGTATATTAACAATGGAACTTTCTTAGAACGTGAAATGCACTTGTTTTCACTCATAGCTCGAGTAGTGAAGCAAGACAGTGTTTATGTAATCTGGCTAAACTACATATCGGTGAAGAGAAGATACAAGTCGTTAATGGGATTGTCACAAGTTGTTTCGGAAATGTCGAGTTTTAATTCCGTACTTTAAAGCAATGATAACTAGAGAAAAAGTTTGAAAAACTTGAAGGGCCCAGCAGTCACACATAAAGATACAAATATTTGTTTATTCCAATAAACTAGGTTGTGTGTCTTCTCAGGCTCACCTTCAGATCGGGCATTCTTAAGTTAGTAATATATAAAGTCTACAACTTTGCTTCCCTCCTCTGTCTCAAAGTCTGAGGCTTTATTGTGAAAAAGATAAATGATTTACAATTGGAAGTATTGGTCCTCACTAGTCACTGCTTTGTCTTATCTTTTGGGCAGCATACAAATCCCAGGGCAGAAGAACTGGGTAGTCTCTAGGAATTTTGCAATCATCCATATGACCAGAAGTGATGGTCAGTCACACCGAGTGCCACTGATAGGAAAAGCAGATTGTCAGAGGAAGCAATGTCTAGAGAATATGATGGGTGGGTAGGACTTCCCATTTTAATGTTTCAAAGTACATTTTGACAGGTTTTGGGATATGGGACCACAATTTCCATGCTGTAAAATCATCTTCATATCTGTTGCTGTATGGTAGTCATTTATCCTTCAGTCCTCAGCTCAAACAAATCAATTGCATTTGATAATGATCTCCTGCAGTTGTTTCCGTTTCAATAGTTTTGAAAACCTTGTCTCTTTCACATCCACACCTATCTTTGACATCAAAAATCACCATTCTTGAAGCATTGAAACCATTCTCTGAATGTTCTTTCACAAATAGCTTAGTAACCGTAGCTCTTACCCAGCATTTTATGAGCCTCAACTGCAGATTTCTTCATGTTAAAACAGAAAATCAAAAACTTCCGACAAATGATTAAGACTGAGCTCCTAAGTTGACATATTCAATTAAGAATAACTTTATGGGGGCAATCACAAATCAATCAATATTTTGGTGGTGCTATGTTTACCAATGCCTAAGCTTATCGTACGACGTGACCTACCATTTGCAACTACCTCCTTCTACTGCAAAATGGTGGATCAAAAGTTGTATGTGGACCTAATATATCTTTTAATACGACAAGAAGATAGGAAGCAATTCAGCATATTGCCACGAGTTATAGTTAAATAGCATGTTGTGTCAGAGAACAAATTCCTTTACCTGCTGTACCCTTACTCCTCTTCTGTTGGACATTAAGGGATTAAGCAGTTCATGGGCCAGTCTATTTGTAGTTAGTGACATCATCCTGAAATATGCTCAAATTGTGCTAGTGTGTTGGGCAGTATGCTTTGCATCTATTCTCAATGGAACATATACAGAGAATGGCAGCACAAATGATCACAGGTTTGTTTGATCCCTGGGAGAGCTTAAGCAACTGAACTGGCAGAATCTGTAAAATAGCCGTAAAGCATCCCAAGAAAATCTACTAATGAAGTTTCAGGATTTTTTGAAAGCCTGCAACTGTTAAAGCTTTGTTTTCTAGATTTTACTGCAATAAATTAAAAAACACACAATTACTAGTTAGTTATTGATTTCTGAATGTAGTTAGTGGTAAAAGTTTAGAAGAACGTGTGCTTTCAGTTTTCTTATGGTCCATTGGTCCATTTGTGCAGAGTCTCACACATGTAAACATTACGTACTGCTTTCAGTGCACAGTATACATCGAGAATAACTTACATAAAACGGTTACAAAGGTGCTTTTAGATGTGGTTGACAGAGATAATGTTACAGGTCTTCCATAGATAAGCTTTTGGATAGATGGTATTTAACTTAACAATATGGTTTACAATTTGCTTTCATCTAGTTTACAATAGTGTTTGTTTCTGTATGATACTACTATTATTTAAGTATACTGTTGAAGCATCTGAAAAAGAATCACCATTTCATTTCAAAGTCTTTCATTAAACATTTTGTCTTCAAATTTTTTGTAATGTATATACATATCCAGTTGTTCTAACAATTCCATTTTACACCCTTCATTTAGTCAGTGGAGTACTTTGATATATTGCAGTACTTTTCCAAATGGATATCCTGTATTTTGTATATGTGTAGCCATAGCTGACGACTTATCTCTTGTGTGGGTAAATGTTAATGTGCTCTGTGTACCTATACTGAAATTTTGGTTTGTTTGTCCTACGTAGAACATGGAGCATTCCTGGCAGTTTACTTTGTACCGGATGATCAAAAAGTCAGTATAATTTTGAAAACTTAATAAACCACGGAATAATGTAGATAGAGGGGTAAAAATTGACACACATGCTTGGAATGACATGGGGTGGGGGGGACCATATTGCTAGACGCGTGAAAGACCTCTTGCGTGCGTCGTTTGGTGATGAGCGTGTGCTCAGCCGCCACTTTCGTCATGCTTGGCCTCCCAGGTCCCCAGACCTCAGTCCGTGCGGTTATTGGCTTTGGGGTTACCTGAAGTCGCAAGTGTATCGTGATCGACCGACATTTCTAGGGATGCTGAAAGACAACATCCGACGCCAATGCCTCACCATAACTCCGGACATGCTTTACAGTGCTGTTCACAACATTATTCCTCGACTACAGCTATTGTTCAGGAATGATGGTGGACATATTGAGCATTTCCTGTAAAGATCATCATCTTTGCTTTGTCTTACTTTGTTATGCTAATTATTGCTATTCTGATCAGATGAAGCACCCACCATCTGTCAAGACATTTTTTGAATGTTTGTGTTTTTTTGGTTCTAATAAAAACCAAATGCCATTCCAAGCATGTGTGTTAACTTTTACCTCTCTATCTACATTATTCCCTGATTTATTCAGTTTTCAAATTTATACTGACTTATCTCTTGTGTGGGTAAACGTTAACGTGCTCTGTGTACCTATACTGAAATTTTGGTTTGTTCGTTCGCTCACCCGGTATATTCCAGAGTCTCAGTGTGGGTCATTATTGCACTTTATATTATGTATTAGTTTTCATTGCAATTTATATGATGTAGAAAACCACACTTTTACTTTGTGATTTTTGAAAATGTAGAAAATGGATTAGTTACAAGAATTGGAGATAAACACACATTACAAAAAATACGAAACTAAAATCTTAAACGAAAAACTTTAAAGTAATCGATGAATTTTTTCAGATATTTCAACAATGTACTAAAATAAGTAGAAACACACAGAAACAATCACTACTGTAAACTAAGTGTAGGCAAATTATAATCAATATTGTCAAAATAAATACCTTCTGTACAAAAACGTGTCTGTGGGAAACTTGTAACATTATTTGTGTCAACTACATCTAAAAACATCTTTGCAACTGTTTGTTTACGTATGTTATTCTCTACTTATTCTGTTCACTGAAAGTTGTGTGTGATGTTTAAGATGTGTGGGTCTATGCACAAATGGATCATAAGAAAACTGTAATACAGATTCTTTCCAATTTCACCACTAACTAAATGTAAAAATCAGTAGGTAACTAGAAATTGTGTATTTTTTATGTACAGCAGTAAAGTCAATACAATAGTCTCACACATCGAAAACATTATGTCAAAATGGCATAGTATAAAGAGAAACCACGCTAGAAAATGGGAATCATTTCCCTAAAGGTGTCATGTAAAATATGGGAAAAAAAACAACCCCAAAGTTTAAGGAACTGGCTTTCAATGATGATTCTATGCGTGTACCACAATGCCTTATGTATCGTTCACAGACATATCCTAAGGATAAGAATAATCACAGCACACAGAGGCATTTGAACAATAATTCTTCTCGTTCGCCTTGCACAGTAGGTGTAGATCTACTACTACTAATGCAGCTGAAGCAGCAGCTCACCTCATGCGCAGCACCAGATTGATGGGCACGGGCTCCATGACGTGTTGCATGGCGGCCAGCGTCTGCTGCTGTTGCTGCTGCGGGGGCACCGGCGGCACGCCCATGCCGAGGCTCATCGCCGCCAGCCGCTCGCCGGCACCCTGCACCGCCGCAGCGCCCGCCAGCGCCTGCTGCGCAGCCGCGCCGCCCGTCTGCTGCGAGTGTCCGGACGCCGTGCTGCCTCCGCTGCCACCCCCCGCGCTGCTGCTGCCTCCCCCTTCCTCGTGTTTGTCGCTCTCGCTGCCCGACGAGCCCACCGTGTCGATGTTGTTCATGGGTTTCACGCGCTGAAATGCGGAGACGAGTGTCGAGTGCCATTCGGGTGAACGACATTTCCCACTCCCAGTTTGAAATGAGGAAAGACGATCGTGGCAAAATAGTATCAGTTAGGCAATATGTCGCCGAACGCGTACTGTGTGCGGTCGTTTACTTTCACATTTGTACACAGTCGAATACAGAGGTGCGCAGTTCGAGTAACCGGCAAGGTGCGGTTGCAAGTAAACGTCTCCACCTGCTGTGGGCGGGACCTTTTACGTGTCGACGTCACAACTCGGCGGCGTCTCGACTGTCGAGCAGCGGACACCCTCTCCGAGAACGTACACTGCAATGGACGGAGGAAGCTCTAAAATGAAATGTCACTTACTTCTTGTCGAGCCTACGGGATGTACCTTCTCTTACATTTATATTGTATCTGCTCCGAGTTAAGTAATTGTGACCTTTACACCCACTGAAACAAATACGAGGCACTAAGTGATGAAATGCTGATGTCATTTCGTAACAAAAAGGAGAAAAGTTCAAGTCTTTCCAGGTCTGAGCATATTTCTACGGAGATATTGCTTTGCAGGACCTCCACATAAAGAAGATAACTAACGGTGGACGAGTTACATTAAAGGTAAATTAACGCACAATACATCAGGTGACAGTTTAAAGTGTTCTGATTCAGCTTCAAACACATAAGAAAAGGGTCAAAAACATTTCAGGACGCAATGTATCTGGCACTGCGATATATTCCAGGTACACGTGTTCATCTATACAGGTACTGCTCTCTCCGTTTTACCTTTCGGATTTCAGACTGCACATATAACGAGACGCACGCAATCCTGCCACACGCGAAATCAACTAATAGAAAGGTTTTTTATTTAATTACTGAAGTTTCAATATAAAACTAAACTGTTTCAAAATAATTATTTCATTTTATAAAATTCATTTCTATGAAACGAAGTTTCTGTAAAAATTATATAAAGAAAACTTAAAATGAAAATTATTATTTGCTGACACACAGAAAAGATATTTCACTACTTTTTTTTGTTACGTTCTAGCTTCAATCAACATTGTATCGAGAGTTATGGCAGGAATGGCTGTAACACAGCTGTGGCTGACAAGTAGTGTGCTGTCCAATTTTTTTATTTATATTTTTTGACCAAGGAATTAAGAATAAATGGAAAAATTATTCAAAACAAGTTTTTTTTTTTAAAAGGTAGTGTGTTCCACACATATGGAAAATCTAAGGAATCTAGTCACCTAAATGGAACTACTACAACAACAATCACTCAGAGATTAATCCACAAAGATAAAATTTTTGTTTATCTCCCTGCTTCTAGAATGAAATGTTCACTCTGCAGCAGAGTGTGCGCTGATACGAAACTTCCTGCCAGATTAAAACTGACCTTTGCCTTTTGTGGACAATTGCTCTACCAACTGAGGTAATCTTCCAGGAAGTTTCAAATCAGCGCATACTCTGCTGCAGAGTGATAATTTCATTCTGGAAACATCCCCCAGGCTGTGGCTAGGCCACATCTCCACACTTCTGTGAAGTTAGGAATGTAGGAGACGAGGTACTGCTGGAAGTAACATTGCGAGGACAGGTCACAAGTTGTGCTCAAGTAGCTCATCTGATAGAGCGCTTGCCTGAGAAAGGCAAACATCGTGACTTAGAATCTCGGTCCAGCACATAATTTCAATCTGCCAAGAAGTTTCACTTGCTGCTCTCTAATGACTATAAATGTGCTGCAACAATCTCGCTGTTTTGGAGCAAATTGTGATCACGGTTAAAAGTTGTGTACATTCTGTAGTAGAAAATAACGGCAGTAAGAGCATACAAATATTGTACTAATGTAGCTTACCAATCTTGAAATTTGTGGATTATCTGACACACACCTATAAAATTTCGAAAAACAATTACAAGTATCCACAGTCACTGGCAGTCTTCAAACCCTATACTAGCATTTACTTTTTTTGAATCACCCGTTTTCTAACTGGTTTGAAATGGCCCACCACTAATTCCTCTATTGTGTCACGCTCTTCATCAAGAGCAGCACTTGCAACCTACAACATGACTATTTGTTCCACTTACTCCAGGTTTTGTTTTACATTCCTTTCTTTGACAGTTCTTCAGAGAACCTCCTAATTCCTGGTATCACTCCACCTAATTGTCAACACCCTTACACAGCACCACATCACAAACATTTCAATTTTATTCTGTTCCAGTTTTCCCACAGTCCACAATTCAATAACATACAATGCCACGCCCCAGAGGTACATTCTTAGCATGTTATTCCTCAGATTATGGCCAATGTTTGACGTCCCCCTTTGCCTACACTAGTCTGTTTTGCATGTTCTCCTCGCTTCCGCTCATGTCGTTTCTGCTACTCATCAAGAAGATTGTAAACTGTTACACAACAGAGATATGAATTAATGTGTCTGAGAAAGGGGCCATTTAGATGCTGCTACCTGTGCCTAGAGCAGTTGGTAGCAGATGTTTCGTTCGACCGTCTGCTACAATCTTATATAAATAGAGCCGGAAAGAGTGAAAGTTCTTGAAATGGCCTACACATGTAGATAAACATACACGCCGTCCCAGTATGGCAAAGATATTGTAGGAATGTATGATTATATCTCAGCTGACAGCAAATTTAAGAACAAAAATAGCAATTATTTTATGTACCTCATTTGACTTTTTTCACTGATCTCGCTGACTGTCAGTCTTCTGAGCAGGTGTGAGAAGGGTGTATGCAATCTAGTTATCTCAGTATGAGAATGTTTACAGAGTTCGTGACAGCCGCGAGGGCACCTAAGAAATCAAGGTAACAAGGATCTCGTGAAACTGATGTTTCACGTTATGCAGTTGCAACAGTTCTTGCTTTTATACCATGGAAGCCACATACGTGCAGCAATTGTTCCCTGATGACTGTGAGAGAAGAATGGAATCTGGAGAAATTTCCTTGGGCTGGAATGATGATTGGCCTAAACTTTTTGAGAACATTCTGTGAACTGATGAGACAGTTTTCCACATTGGAGGAATTGTAAACAGGTGTAACTGTCTTCACACGGCAGCCAAAAACACAGACGAATGTGTCAAAAAAAGCACAGGGCCATCCACATGTGACAGTACGGTGTGGTATCATGTCATCCAAAGTTGTCGGTCCATTCTTTCTGCGGAACACAACGAATGGTGAAAGATAAATGGAAATGTTGCAAGATCGTGTACGGCCAGTAATTTCACAACAGAACAACCCACAGCTTCACTTCACTTCATGTAGGATGGAACACCTGCACATTGTGCAAATGATGCATACCAGTTCATTTTCAAAAATGTACAGAGATTGGTAGGGCTTATGTGGAGGTTTAAAATGATGTTTAACACAACCTCAAGGAGTGCTGTTTCTATCAAAAGTAGTTTTATAATTTATTTATGAACCAATTTTCTTAACCGTTTAAAAATGGGGATGACGTATCAGATCCCCTGTATATAAAATCAATTAACATCATCACTCCAAGCAGATGAGCATAGCACACTGTAACTGTCAGGGATCTGCTTTTGCATTACAGAAAGAATATATGACAGAACTGCGGCAATATGGTGCCATGGTGCCATAGTGCAATGAAAGACCACATCAAGTATTAATAGACTCTCAATTACCACGAACAGTGATGATAGGTATATTTACAAGCTGATTCTTACAGGAAAGTAAAATGAGTTACAAGCTACTGCTCACGATTGAAATTAAACATGGCTTATAAAATGTTCACCCTCATCCTTTGCAGCAGAAATTTCTTGGGGGTCATGTTTTCACTGAAAATCCTGTGTAATTTCTTTAATTTGTTTGTATTAGTTCTACCCAACACTTATTCTATGTACAATGCACATACTGATACATTTGTATGCAGCAAATTTTCTCTTGTAAGCAAGTGAAAGCGAGTTCAGACACACAAAAAATGAGATCGACAGAAAGTGCAATGTGGCTTAGCAGAAATGGAGTACAAAAGCATGGGTTTATAAGTATGCATAACTAAGGACAAAGACAGATGCTCCCTACAGGAAAATTAGAGAGACCCTTAAAATTAAGGAGACCTTTGGAGGATAGAGAAGCAGCTATATGGTTGTCAAACAGCTCAAACGACAAGCCAGTACTGGGTAAAGAACAGAATGCAAAGATGTGGCAGGACTATGTAGAGGGACTATAGAATGAAACAAACTTTGGGGACGATATTATAGAAAGCGAAGATGTAGGTGAGATGAGATAGATATGATACTGTGAGAAGAATGTGGCAGAGCACTGAAAGACCTAAGTGGAAACAAGGCCCCTGGAGTAGACAACATTCCCTCATACATACCGAGATGTTTGGGACAGCTAGCTATGACAAAATTATTCCACCGGTGCACAAGATATACAACATAGGCAAAATATCCTCAGACTTTAGAATCAGGTATGTACAGAGTTGACAAAAAAATCTAAGGAGTATCCACCATGTATTATTTCATATTCACAGCACAAGCACGCACAGTAATTTGGGGAAGAAAGATTTCAAGCAAATTTTATTCTATTAGAATCTAACAGTTATTGCTAAAACTGCAAGGTATTCACAATATTGCTTATTGGTTGCTAAGCCTAAATACAGAATGGCAAACAATGGTATTTGAACATGATAAATGGTCATATATGCTGACCAAATAAACCCTAAACACTCTTGCTCTTTGTCATGTGCACATCGAATTTGTTAGTAAATTGTGCAAAGGAAAACAAAAGCACTTTACAGACGAAAAATTGGTGACAATTTCCAAATTTGTTAGTTTAAAACATCAATCACTTGAACCTTTTCACATGCATCATTTTCATTTTACAAGTTTAGAATTACCTAGTGCCATCTCGTGTCGTATTAAGTAACTTATGTAAAGCCCCGAAACCCCGAAACATCCGAATTCCAGGTAATTAACTGCAATCTGGCAATACCGTCATGACCCACTTTTTGGAGCTTTGCAAGAGAGGGTGGCGGAGGAAAGGGAGTCTCTTGATTAACCACCTTCCTCTTCTGACTGTAGAAGACTAGGTGTAGTTATGAAGGTGACCCAAACCATACTGTGCTCGAGCTGAATGACATGCTAAGAGCATTGCTCTTCACTTTGAGATCACAATATGTTCAAATTATTTTCATGGTGGTAATTGCATTTGAAGTCACACACTTTTCACATCACGATAATATAAGGAGTTTCTAACAAGTTCTTTGCGTACAAAATTTTGAGCACTATTTAGAACTTTGACAATTGAAGTGTTTCTAAGAAGTACAAGGAGTCTCTACACACCCTGTAATAAGAATGCAAAAATTCCAATTTCACAGAGGGTATGTGCTGACAGCTGTGAATACAAAAAATTATGCAAAGGAGAATAAAAATCTTATATTATGAAACATCAGTTCAAGTTCTGGAGATATGTAGAAGCATGTGAAGCAATACTGGCCCTAAGACTTATCCTAGAAAATAAGTTGAAGAAAGGCGAAACCACATGACAATGTTTGACAGTTGCTCTGAGGAAATATTGTAGAATTTGCACAACGTGATCCGGCAGCAAACCCATGAAGACTATTTACAACACATATGCCGGGAAAGCTTGAAGAGTGACAAGGAGGAACTATGTTATAGCATCTGTCAATTCAGAGAAAGCTTTTGACAATGTTGAGTGGACTACTCTCTCTCTCTCTCTCTCTCTCTCTCTCTCTCTCTCTCTCTCTCTCTATCTCTCTCTCTCTCTCAAATTCTGAAGGTAGCAGGAGTACAATACAGATTATTTACAATTTGTGAAAAAAAGCAGACTGTAATTATAAAAGTTGAAGAACACGAAAGGGAAGTGGTGGTTGAGATGGCAGTGTGACGGGATTGTAGCTTATCCCCGATGTTCATTATGAACACACGGAGTAAGCTGCGAAAGAAACTGAAGACAAATTTGGAAAGGGAATTAAAGTTCCAAGACATTACAATTCTGTCAGACAGTAAAGGACTTGGAAGAACATATGAACGGAATGGACAGTATCTCAACAAGAGATAAGATGAACATCAACAAAAGTAAAACAAACAAAAGTAAAACAAACACAATGGAATGTAGTCAAATCAGCCAAAGCTGAGAGAATAAGGTTAGGAAGTGAGAGAAAAAGTGATAGATGCGTATCTGTATTTAGGCAGCGCAATAAATGATGGTGGCCAAAGTAGAGAGGATATAAAATGCAGATTGGTAAAAGTGGAGAAAGCGTTTCTGAAACACACACTTTACATGCTGGGAAGTCTTTTCTGAAGGAGTTTGTCAAGAGTGTAGATCTGTACAGAATTGAAACTGACTTTAGATATGAAGATAACAGAAGCTTTTGAAGTATAGTGCTATAATGATTCGATCAAATAATAAATGAGAAGGTACTGAATTAAAGAAAAAAAGGTTTGTGGCATAACTAGACTAAAAAAGGGATTAGTTAATGTGAGACATCTTGAATCATCATGGAATAGTTAATTTAGCAATGGTGGAAAGTGAGGGGAGTGGGAGGGACGGTAGGGGGAGAGGTGGTTAACCGAGACTTCACTACAGTAAGCATGCTCCAGTGAATGTGAGCTGCTACTGAGATGGGAGAGGCTTGCACAAGATAGTAGCATGGAGAGCTTCATCATTCCAGTATTCGGAGACCACAATAACATACTGTAACTTCTCTAGCAGTTTTTAATTGCCATGTTTGTGTACAAATATCAATGAAGTTACTGAAATATGATGCTGGGGAAAAAATTTAGGACACCTGGATCGATACAGCCAACTCTGACCCAATGATGGTATGTGCTGCCTAGGGGAGAGTGATAATGGTGTCAACATCATATGCTGAAAGATAGCATTGTGGCACAGCTTACACAGCACCACCTGTGTCTACCCTTAAATAAGGGATGCTCACAGCCAGAAGCCTCAGTGGGATGCAAATGAGTGAAAAAAGCAGGCAACCAGGACAGAGATGCACACGTGCTTCCTACAGCCAACCGAGCCAGTTTGAAAGGGATGAAATTGTGGTCTTCCAAGTGGTGGAACGCTCCTCTCAGATAATTGCCAAGTAAGTTGTATGTGCTGCATCACTTGGGCAACAAGGGCAGCTGTGACAGCTACCGCAGCACTGATAAGGGACCTCGTTAGTCCAGACCCATCAACAGGAACTGTTGCAAACCGGTTATTAGCAGTGAGACCACGGACACGCACACCTTTAGCCCGTCTTCCATCCACCCACACCTTCGACGTGCACAGATCGACTGGTGCTGTCAGAGGATCACTTGGAAGAGGGAATGGCACGTCGTGGTCTTCAACAACGAAAGCAGATTCTGCCGGCACGCAAGTGACAGTCGTTTGTGCGTATGACCTAGACCCAGTGAACACTTTCTTTCTGGTAGAGTGCATTTGTCCAAGACACAGTGGCCCCATCCCAGGCCGTACAGTCTGTGCTGTGATAAGCAACTGCCCCCCCCCCCCCCCCGAGCAACTACAACCGGAGCAACTACAACCGCGGAGCAACTACAACCAGAGTAACTTCTCTCGCCAGCACAATCTCCAGACTTGTCTTCAATTGAGCACATGTAGGATACGACGGCACAAGAAGTCTCGTGCAACTCGTCAACCGACAACTCTCACAGAACTACATGAACAGGTCGAGCTGGTGTAGCATAATGTACCTCAGAACACTATTCGTCATCTGTATGATCGACTGGTTGCCAGAGTCGGCACCTGCATTGCTGCCTGTGGAGGCTACGCCACATACTAATATGGTGTTTCAGTGTACGTCAGTATCTGGTATCTCAGAGCCATATGTGCTACAGATTTGTAGAGGTGGTCATTTTATGTACCCATATGCACTGTTGGAACAATGAATTTTGAACAATTTGGATACGTAAAAAGGGTGTACTAACTTTTTTCCCTTCAGTGTATTTAGAAGTGTATGTACTATGGTGTCTGCTGTACCTTCAAAGTTCAAGGAAGTGTTGATTCTTCCTCACTATTCACATAACTAGTGGCATTGTCTGAGCCACTGGAGTTGTGGAACTGGCAGTCTCGTGTGTGTGTGTGTGTGTGTGTGTGTGTGTGTGTGTGTGTGTGTGTGTGTGTGTGTGTGTGTGTGTTCTACACGTCTATTGTTGACGAATGCATTGATGGCCGAAAGCTTTGTTTATTTGTGACAGTCACTTTGTTGTGCCTATCTGCGACTCAGCAACTCCCCTATATGGTGAGATGATGATTGGTTTTTGGGGCACTCAACTGCGAGGTTATCACAGCACCTGTACAATTTCCCAACCTTTGCTCAGCCCAATTTCGTCACTGTGCTGGATGATGATGATGAAATGACGAGGACAACAGAAACACCCAGTCATCTCGAGGCAGGTGAAAATCCCTGACCCCCCCCCCAGGGAATCGAACCCGGTCCCCAATATGGTGAGTAGCAACTTTCATTTTCATAATATTTTCCTTACATAGTTGATATTCCAAGTTGGAATGTGCTTACATTAACTTAGTTTTAAGTGCCCTATATTAACATTTCAATGTGTGGTACACTATAGAAATTCGAAGGGAAGTGGAGTTTTGGAGCAGGGTCAAGTTATTGTTCCAGCTGAAAACGAAGCTCTAGTAGTTCTTTCAGAACTCACTGATGACCAAATATATCTGTAACAAATTTCTGTGCCTTTATTTTGCAAAATAGGTTGACACTCTTCTCTGTGATTCACTCAGAAAAAGCTTCCTGAATGCTAAAAAAAGCATGAAGCTGTGACCCCGAGACCAAAATTGGAACTTTGTGAGTGCTTTGGTTGATAGACCACATTTTGGAAGATGCAAAAACAGCTAGTATCGAGTTGGTGTGGGTGTTATCCAAAAATTACCTCGAGCAGTTAATCAGAGAACCAATTTGCGAAGAGGGGGGAGCGGGCGGAAGGGGGGAGGGATAGTAAAAAATGAAATAATAATATAATATTATATAATATAATATAATGGTCTAGAAGGATGGAACTAGTTGTGAACAAAGAAAATTAATGCAGTAAAAGCGGAAAATTACACCATATTTTAGTAAGATCCTCGAGTAGATCACATGTCACTCCAGACATCAGAAAGTATAAGAGGTAAATTAGATACAGAAATGTGAAACAATTGCTAACATAGCTGTCTCAGTGTGCTAAGAGCAAAAATCCCTGTCTTTCTTCATGTCAGTAGTTAGTGTGCTACTCGTAAATTCCCCACTCTTAAAATTTAAAATGTACATTACACTGTCACTGTTGGCACCTATGATGTTAGTTAGATCCAAGTCAAGCTGAGAGTTAACCTTAGGTCAGAATACTGAACACACACAGTTTAAATATGCTGTACTGAATCCAAGGGTAACAAATTACTTACTTTTAGTAAATATTACAGAAAGGATAGATCGCTACCCACTGTATAATGGAGATGCCGAATCGCAGACAGGCACGGCAAAAATACTGCTAAACATGTAAGTTTACGGACAAAAGGATTTATTCTGCACTGTCTATTTCAGAAGGTCTTTCAGCCAAATGTTTGTTTAGCAATCTTTTTGTTGTGCCTGCCCCTAACTCAACTGCTCCACTATACGGTGACTAGCAATCTACCCTTTCTACAATCCATCCAGGATTTTCTATTGTTTGTTTTTTGCTGAAGTCTATTTGTGTAAACAGCACAGGTAGGAAAATAAAGGAAGAAGTAGGAAAATAAAAAGAAACTATGAACTCTGTAGGTGCATAGTGACAACCATACAACGAGATTAAACAGAACTGGTTTGAGTTAATGTGCTGTTGGAAAGAACATGCCTCGAGGTGAAGCAGGAGGGAGAGTAACAAGAAACAGAACTCACGTCTTCGTCTGACGAGTCGCCCTCCTCGTCCTCTGAAGACCACACCCACTCGCCAGTCACTGTGCGGTGAAGCCGCCCCGATGCTCCGGGCTGCCTTTTGGATGCCTGAAATTATGTCCGTAGCATGCAATTATATATCCGCATCACTAAAATACTAATTTTGTAAGGTGTAAGCACAATTTCTCATCACTTACACACAATACAAGAAATTAGTGAAGTTACCAGAAACATTACACTTATCGGAAACTGTTATATAGTGTCATTGGAACCTATCATTTAAAATATCCACCACCACCACCAAAGAAGTTCCCTTGCAAGTAAATACATCATTTCCAGCAGTTTTTCCATGAACTGAAAGTTCCCTGAAATGCATTTTTCACGATACAGTTTAGTGCCACTTGTGATTATGTTAGTCTCCTCAATTGTGTCAAATCTTTAAACTTTTAACTTTACTTTCATTCTGGAGAATTAAACGAAAGTCACTTGTGCAGGAGAGGTGACTGACACAGATTATAACTTCAGACTGTCACAATGGAGGAACCTGTTGCCTTTGTTCCACTTTTCCAGGTGTTTTCTGCTCTCCTTCAACTGCATAAGGACATTGCGGGAGAACACTACAGTGACAGACTGAGAAGTGTATTAACTCGAGGTTCTGTGTCAAACAGATGAGCACTTTTCACATCACTCTTCATTTGCCGAGCTTTCTCGAGACGGAGTGACAAACGTCTCTTCCATCTTCACGATTGCTGCTCGGTTTTTGGGATTGTACTCAAACCCAGCTTCCATCACGATTAATATCTGTCGAAAGAAAGTCTGGTTCAGTTTCAAGCCTTTCCTGAAGTTCTCTGGAAACTTGCACACAATGCCGTTTCTGCTCATCGCTGACAATCCGTCGCGCAAACTTTGTGGCAATCCGTCACATTGCAGTTCGTCGGACAAAACAAAAGTTAACGCACACACCTCGCTCCCAGACCCCCACAATTGTCAATTTCACAAGACGTGCAACACACGGCAATGGAAACTCCATAAAAACTAAACACCACCACTTAGCACAAACCTGATCGAGACACCGACTCACAAAGCACGTTCGGGATAGAGCCTGATGGCGTTTCGTCGTACCAGCTGGACTTGACAAGCTATATGTACATTCTGTGAGCTTTTGGGTAGCACCTAATATTTCCACGATTCACAGTAACTTCTCACACTTCCAGACCACTCCGATCATCATCTAGTAACTGTTTGTTAACGTACCAATCTGCAATGATATTTTGTTTTCAGCTATTTTCCTCATAATTACATCTGTTAAGACCACAGAATCTGAACAGCTCATGAGGAAACAAAACCTGGAAACTGCACAACAGACAGGATGGTGATTTAACCTGTTCAATTTATTACCTACTCCAGAGTCTACCACGAAGTATGGGGCGGTAAATATTCACACCGGTGAATTAGGAACAAAGCAATTATACACGGTAATTCGAATTGTTTGCCAGTGGTATACTGGATACACCTCGTAGGAATCATCACACGCTTTTTCTCTGGTGTTTTGGTAGATACTTGCAACTTCTTTTTGGCACTGCATAGCTAGAGTCAACCCAACAGTTACTGCTCACCGTCTTTCACGCGATGCCCAGTGACAACAAAAAGTATTGGTTTGTTACCCTTAACAAACAAAATTATTTAAATCAGAATTTTACATCCCCATTCAACAGAGCGCTCCAAATTTAGTCTAGTCAAATATTCATTTTGTCAATATGTATAACCAGTAAAACACGAAAGTAAGTGACTCAGTAGTGCCGGGTGCTTAGTGCTAGTAGTCAGTGCAGGACAGGGCAGTACTGTCGCTGCAGGAGTACTAGTTATTCTTTACATTTTACTGTTCCTCGCTAAAAGGAATATCAGACTAGACTAACCCGGAACCACACTATCAAATAAGCACAAAAAATTCCACTTCATTTTGTTTGTAATGGGAAAAAAAACTTATGCTTTGTTGACAGTGGGTGTCTCATAAGAGAGACGAGGAGCTCTATCCGACTCCAGTTACACAATTTGGAAAGGAAACTGCATATATCTGCTGAAACACAAGAGAAAATATGCCACCCTGTATATATTTACCAGAGCTACTTTAAGGGTTAAACTACAGACAACATAAAACTTCAATTTTGAACAATTGCACTTTAAGTAGCAATGGGCACAGCAATCAGTTGCAAATAATGTTCATTGCACATATGCAAATAATGTTCATTGCACATATGCAAATAATGTTCATTGCACATATGCAAATAATGTTCATTGCACATATGCAAATAATGTTCATTGCACATATGCAAATAATGTTCATTGCACATATGCAATAAATGTTGTTTGTGACTGACTGACGCATATTTGCAGTAAATATTATTTGTGACTAATTGCTGTACCCTTTACTACTATAAATAAATGTAGTCACTGAGCACAACTACTCCCCAATGGAGTTAAACCTGATAGAATTGCACTTTAGTTTTCATCAAAATTATACTGTCGTGATATGGAGGAAAGTTCTGGTAGAATGTAACAATTTAGGAACAAAGGACACCACTCGCCAAATAGTAGTAACACTGAGTTGTTTGCAGGCATATGAAAAAGAATGAAAACTTGCAACCTTTTGGACAAATCCTGCGAAACATCATGTTTTTTTCATGTGGACAAAAGCAGGAGAGATTCTGTAAAGTTTGGAAGGTAGGAGACGAGGTACTGGCAGAAGTAAAGCTGTGAGGACGGGGCGTGAGTCGTGCTCGGGTAGCTCAGACGGTAGAGCACTTGCCCGCAAAAGGGAAAGGTCCCGAGTTCGAGTCTCGGTCCGTCACACAGTTTTAATCTGTCAGGAAGCTGTCTGTCGTTCATTCCAAACCACTGCAGCCACCTAATGCCTAACCACGAAGTAGCCTACTGAGCACCAAAGTGGTAACTGGAGCCCTCCTCTTCGCAGAACGTAGAGAGCGCCAGAAGAATAGAGGGGAGGTGGACACATCTGCCCGACGTGTTTTGAAATCTTGTTTGAAAATACATTATTCTATACAAAAAATAGTAAGTACATAATATGTCAACCTCAAATACGTGTACTCATGAGCCAAAACATTATGACCACCTACTTAAAAAGCACATCTGTCCACTTCTGAAACGCAATCCAGCAGTGATTCTGCACATTACAGATTCGACAAGTAGTTAATAGGTTTCCAGAGGTTTGTGGCTTCAGATGCTCTCGTACCAGTTACACACTTTCCGTAATTTACGAGCAGTCAGTTTGTGGGCACAGAGCTGGTGCCCGACAGCGTCCCTCTCGGATTTCGTCTGATTCGGGTACACCGAATTTCATGGCCAAGACAGCAACCCGAGTTAATTATTACGCTTCTCAAACCTCTCTAGCATAATTCTGGCCACGTGAAAGGGACTGTTATCCTGCTGGAACATGCCACCCCCGTCGGGAAAGACATCGAGAACGAGGGGTTACGGGTGGCCCTCAATTATGCTCAAACAGTCCACAGCTGTCACTGTGTCTTCGATTACTAACTCAGGTTGCAGGGAAGAGCGGGTGAGTGTCCCCTCATAACATAATACTGCTCCCACCATCCTGCATACGTGACACACTGCACGTTTCTAGCAGCCGTTCACCCAGATGACGGCGGATCCCGACACGAGCGTCGACCCAGTGTAACAATAAATGGGACTCGTCGGACCAGGTGACACGATTCCGACGATCTGCGATCCAACCTCGACGACCCCCGTGCCTGACGTAATTGTAACTGGTGACGATCCCGGTTCAACACGGGAACACGTAAGGGTCCTCTGCTGCGAAACACGTTCGACACTGTGCGCCGTACGCCGTACGGTGTGCTCTGAAACACTTGTGCTGCACCGGCACTGTACTGTGTCATGAGATCTGCCACAGACCACTGCTTACCCTGCATTATACAGAAGGAAAGTCTCCGATCGCTATGTTCTGTGATGAGGTACGGGAATCAAACTTCTTGTCACTCACCTGTGGTTTCAGCGTTCTTTAACCATTTTCCATAGATGCTCAGAACTATAGTACACAAACAGCCGACCAGCTTCACAATTTCTGAGATGTTCGCAGCCAGGTACTGGGCCACAACAACCTTTCTTTTGTCAAAGTCACTCAAATCGGTGGATTTCCACTTTTGCTTCACTTATTGTCGCTAGAAGGATTTCCTGTTAATCTCTGCTCTGCTTGTATACTACTCTTACCATGTCACGTGCCCGGTTTCTCAGTGTATACGTTCAATATTAATTTAACAACCTTATCGTTCTGAAATTTTGCAGCTATATATGTTGTTGTTGTTGTTGTGGTCGTCATCTTCAGTCCTGAGACTGGTTTGATGCAGATCTCCATGCTACTCTATCCTGTGCAAGCTTCTTCACCTCCCAGTACCTACTGCAACCTACATCCTTCTGAATCTGCTTAGTGTATTCAGCTCTTGGTCTCCCTCTACGATTTTTACCCTCCACACTGCCCTCCAATACTAAATTGGTGATCCCTTGATGGCTCAGAACATATCCTACCAACCGATCCCTTCTTATAGTCACGTTGTGCCACAAACATCTCTTCTCCCCAATCCTATTCAATACTTCCTCATTAGTTACGTGATCTACCCATCTAATCTTCAGCATTCTTCTGTAGCGCCTCATTTCGAAAGCCTCTACTCTCTTCCTGTCTAAACTATTTGCCATCCATGCTTCACTTCCATACATGGCTACACTCCATACAAATACCTTCAGAAACAACTTCCTGATACTTACATCTACACTCTATGTTAACATATTTTTCTTCTTCAAAATCGCTTTCCTCGCCATTGGCCAGTCTAAATTTTATATCCTCTCTACTTCGACCATCATCAGTTATTTTGCTCCCCAAATAGCAAAACTCCTTTACTACTTTAAGTGTCTCATTTCCTAATCTAATTCCCGCAGAATCACCCTACTTAATTCGACTACATTCCATTATCCTCATTTTGCTGCAATCGGCGAGCCTCAAAGTTTTTATTTCTTCTCCATGGATTTTAATTCCTACTGCGAACTTTTCTTTTGTTTTCTTTACTGGTTGCTCAATGTACAGATTGAATAACATTGGGGACAGGCTACAAGCCTGTCTCACTCCCTTCCCAACCACTGCTTCCCTTTCATGCCCCTCGACTCTTATAACAGCCACCTGATTTCTGCACAAATTGTAAATAGCCTTTCACGCCTTGTATTTTACCCCTGCCACCTTCAGAATTTGAATGAGAGTATTTGAGTCAACATTGTCAAAAGCTTTCTCTAAGTCTACAAATGCTAGAAACGTAGGTTTGCCTTTCCTTAATCTATCTTCTAAGATAAGTCGTGCTTCACGTGTTCCAACAATCCAAACTGATCTTCCCCGAGGTCCGCTTCTACCAGTTTTTCCATTCGTCTGTAAAGAATTCGCATTAGTATTTTGCAGCTGTGGCTTATTAAACTGATAGTTCAGTAATTTTCACATCTGTAAACACCCGTTTCCTTTGGTGTTGGAATTATTACATTCTTCTTGAAGGGGTACTTCACCTGTCTCATACATCTTTCTCACCAGATGGTAGAGTTTTGTCAGGACTGGCCCTCCAAAGGTTGTCAGTAGTTGTAATGGAATGTTGTCTACTCCCGGGGCCTTGTTTCGACTCAGGTCTTTCAGTACTCTGTCAAACTCTTCACGCAGTATTGTAGCTCCCATTTCATCTTCATCTACACCCTCTTCCATTTCCATAATATTGTCCTCAAGAACATCGCCCTTGTATAGACCCTCTACATACTGCTCCCACCGTTCTGCTTTCCCTTCTTTGCTTAGGATCGGGGTTCCATCTGAGCTCTTGATATTGATACAAGTCGCTCTCTTTTCTCCAAAGGTCTCTTTAATTTTCCTATAGGCAGTATCTATCTTACCCCTAGTGATATACGCCTCTACATCCTTACATTTGTCCTCTAGCCATCCCTGCTTAGCCATTTTGCACTTCCTGTCTATCTCATTTTTGAGACATTTGTATTCCTTTTTGCCTGCTTCATTTACTGCATTTTTATATTATCTCCTTTCATCAATTAAATTCAATATCTCTTCTGTTACGCAAGGATTTCTATTAGCCCTCGTCTTTTTACCTACTTGATCCTTTGCTGCCTTCATTAATTCATCTCTCAAAGCTACCCATTCTTTTTCTTCTGTATTTCTTTCCTCTATTTTTTTCAATCATTCCCTAATGCTCTCCCTGAAACTCTCTACAACCTCTGTTTCTGTCAGTTTATCCAAGTCACATCTCCTTAAATTCCCACCTTTTTGCACTATATATGCCTCAAAATCAAAATTAATAAACCTAAGCAACTGAAGAATTATTGTGAAATGAAGTTAATTTTTGTTGACAATTTGATCCTGCCACTCATGTGCATCCGTTGCAAATGTACTTCAATTTAAAAGTGCCAACCGAAAAAAAAAGAAAATATCACAAATCAGCAATGCCAATAATCAAACAGCACTATGCTACTTTTTTAATGACACACTCATTGCTTTCATTCCTTTGTACTGCATTTCTGAATCGCAACATGAAAATTTTTGAAGTGAAGAGCTCATTGGCACCAGGTACAAGTTAGAAACCACACACTTTAGCGCAACGAACATGGCATTCTATCAGTGTCAAAAGAGTATTTCACATACCTCTTACTCGACTGTACAATACGTACAAGGGACATCTCTTTGCTTGAACAGGAATTTCTATTTAAACATTTGTACACTGTTCCATCTCTCTCAGTATGTACACAACAGCACTTGCAATCTTAGGAGGTGGGATGGGGTTTAACATGCCAGTCAATCAGTTACCTCAGCAAGTAGCTGACACGTTTAGTATGTGTGTTTCAATATTTTTATACATATACAGTAACAATAAACGAAACCATTAATGTTTGCAACATTTTGAATATTGTGAAATCCAAGTTAATGTATATGCACGGCAGATAACAGATTCTGTAGTTTGAAAATGGTTGGACGGAAGTTAAACATAACCCTCATTCAGGAAGCCTTTGGTATCTACCGACAACACACTTGTCAGCAATGTCAACAAAATAGTGTGTGCCAATCGACGACTGACTCTCCTAGAGACTGCAGCAAAATGTAACATTTCTGTTGCATCATGTCATGAAAAATCTGACAGTATCTTGGAATGCATCATGCTGCCGTGAAGTTGGTCCCACGGCATGAGCTGAGACCAGAAAGACCTTTGTCTCTCACTGTCACAATTTGTGAAGAGCTTTTGGATTGTGCACATGAGAATGAGATGTTCCTAAGAGAATCTTAACTCGTGATGAGACATGGGTCTATGGTTATGATGTTTGAGATCAAGGTTCAATCTCCACAATGGGTCAGGAAAGGTTCTTCAAGACCAACAAAAGCTTGTCAGGTCAGGTCAAATGTCAACACCATGCTGACAGTTTTCACTGACTGAACGATTAGTTCATTATGAATTCATGCCACAAGGACAAGCTGTTAATGTTACTACTGGGACGTGTTGCAATGTCCGTGAGAAAATGTGACAAGGAAACAACTTGAAATGTGGCGAGACAATTCATGGCTCTTGCATCACGGTAACACAACTGCACATTCATCCCTATTGGTGCATGACTATTGCACAAAAAATTAAATCACTGTGCTGTCTCATCTGCTGCACTCTCCTGACCTGGCCCCAGCAGACCTTTTATTTCCAAAGTTGAAACCCCCGTTGAAAGTATTAAGATCTGCAACAACAAATGGCATAAAAGAAAATTGGCATAAAAGAAAATTCACAGACAGCACTTCCCGCAATCTGGCAAGAGGCGTACAAAGACTGCTTCTAGAAGTGGAAGCAGTGGAAACAGTGTTGGTAGTAGTGTATCAATTGAAGAGAGTATTTTGAAGGAGACCACACACAATAAGTAAAAGGTAAGCACACAAAAATTTTGAGGAACAAAGTTCCAGAATTTTTTGAACAGACCTCGTATTGTTTGTAAACATCTCCAGTTTATCAGTCAATGCTTCAATATTCCTGGCAAGCAGTGGGGTGCAAAACTCCCACACATGCACACATGTTGCTGAATTCAAGAATGTGGTTCTGCAGCTCAAGCCGTGGTTCTGATGTTAGTTCAGATACCGCTGTTGCCAAACATACCTATTGTGATTCTGCACATTGATCCGTGCATTTTGTTGAGACCCCTTATGTATATTTTCAAAATGTGATAGAGGGCAAACTAAGAGTAAAACAACTGAATGCTTTCACCATTCTAATCAAAGTGGTGTGTACAGTTCTAAATATATCTGAAATACTGAATTTCTGTTCAAGCCGAGAGACTTCCTTTGTTAGTACTTTTCACATTAAACAGCTGCAGCGGAGCGAAGCGAGTGACAGCTGGTGAGCATGCTCGATTAAAAGCTGAACATTTAGAACATCGTAATTTCTTACTATGAGAATTGTGGCCCATATTTTTATGTGGGATGATTTCTGTGGCTGATGTCTTGGATGTGAGTTCTTTTCTTCTTAACATATGAGATCAAGTTGGTGAGGTTTCCTTGTTAAGAGTGAACCACAGGGTCAACATAGTACATTCACCAGTTCGTTCCAATCATTCACACACAGAATGTGGTGAGATGTCCAAAGTGCCATTCCACTGAGCATTCCATGGGTCATCTAGCTTAGTACATGTTCCATTAAGCTATCACTCAAAAGAGAGATTACATCACTTTTTCATTGAGGCAGGTAAACTTTACACTCCCAGTGGGGCTGTGATGCAATAATTCTTTCTAAGAATGTTACAAGCACAACTAGCAACTAAAATTCTGTGCCTTTCGGGGAAACAAGCACATTCCTTTTCTTCACAATTAAAGGATGGTTAAAGCCTACTTTTCTTGTTACTATATAGTTTATATATTACTTTGAGGCATCAACCATTCCTGTTTTATTCATAAATCATGCTTAATGTTTTTTTGGTGTTTCTATGTTTGTGCAACATGCCTGTGGAGCTAACATACTGTATTTGCTGGATTTCATATTTACACTTGCTTTTTTTTTTTTTTTTTTAAATGCAATTTCAATGAAAAACTGCATTAAATATCTCTCCAACACACATTATTTTTGGTGAAATTTCGTTTTCTAAAATGGTGAGAAGTGTGAAACCCGTATAGGGTAGCATTACTGTTAATCTGAAAGAAAACAAATGAAGTATCAGAAAAAAAGCAGCATTTTTCTGGAAACTTCCCTGTATTGTAAGAATGTAAAAATGTATCATTGCAAATATGTCTAGTCCTGTACATACTGAAATATAGTAATTTCATTTGCAAAATTTTGAGTGTCTGGGATAAATTCTAGCACACAGTTCCACTTAGCTTCGACCAGTGACATCATACCAAACTCTAAGATGCAACACACGAAAGATTCCATAATGGCAACAATGCTCAAACATTTCCAATTGGGCCAAAATGTATTCACGAATTATAGATCATGGGGAATTCTTAATAATAAATATAGAAACTAACATTACAGTAAAATGGGGTTCTGGATGGGAAGAAAATAACATGCAGCGTAATGAACCTAACAATCACAGTAATAGTACAATATGGGAATCTAAACAGAGACAGGAACAAGATAAGCTAAAAAAAGTAATGAAGCATGGAACAAACAACTAAAATTGAGCTCTATAGCTCAAGTAGTCAAAATAAATTCTAAAATAAATCACAACACCTACCTAATGAAAATTCAGGAAAACAACCATGGAAACAACAACCAAAATTGAGCTACGTAGTTCAACCAGACCACCCCCCCCCCCCCCCCCCCCACTACAAGCACCTACACTTGATAAATTCTGCAGAAACCTGTCTGTAAAACAAAAAGCGATCAACAGCAACTACACAACGTAACGGACAGATGACTCATAATAAAAAAAAGGAGTAAGTAAACATTATGATGATGATGAAAGTCAGCCTCTATCTTTGAAATTACAGTCAAGAGCTGATGGATCACCACAAATTATCACTTTGGCAATGCCACATGATTATCTCAAAAGAGGGGCCTTCCCCAGTTTCACGTTATTCCCACGTATGTGACATTTGTAGTAATCACTGATAAATCCTAATTTCTGGACCAATTTATACAAGACTCAAGAAACCTCACACCTTGCCACAACATTTGAGCATTAAATATATATGTAGCACACAAATTAAAAGAAATGAATATATCACTAAAAGGAAAGAAAACACACATATGTGAAATAAACTAGGCTAGAATCATAATTTACACGAATTACTGAGGCAACCGTAGGTAACATTCATTGTCTGCCAAATCATTTAATATCATGAACTCTTGATGTCATACATGATGATGTTGCTCAGAGCCAAGAATTGGAGTCACACACTGATGATCTCTCCAAAATTAATTATTTCTGATAAGGTTTCTTTTTCTAAAATGGTGGAAAGTGCAAAGTTGGTAGAATCAAACGTTATCATTAATCTGAAAGCAAACTTGTCAGGTCCAGTTCCTGACAGGGTGGAGACAATCTAATCATTTACAAAAAGTTATAAAATTAATAAAATCATTTAACAACCAAGATTGTAATTAAGACATTAAGTTATGACTAGTTTCAGCTGATTATACAGTCATCTTCAGATTGATTATAAAAAAACAAAAACAAAAACAAAAAAACACGTACAGTGCCTGCTCATAAAATGAGGCCAGGAAACCATCAGCTTCTCAGTGGGCACTCAGGTGAAAACCAGATCTCAGTAAAATAATGGCAAATACCATTGAGATTAAACATTAGGTATATAAGACCCATCATACAAGTCCACAATGATATATTTTGCACACTAAATAGTAACACCAGTAACTTGTCCACCAAAACATTATATACAGATACAGTATCAGATTCTGCTCACAATTCAGAATGGGGCAACACGCTACTGGACCGCTAGCATTCCTGTATATAAAGTTTGGGTTTCAACTAACTGGTGAAACTGTTTAGCGTGCAAAATACAATACTTCAATGCGGATTTTTAAGATCGCTGTATCATCAGCTGAAACCAGTCATCAATGTTTCACTTGTGATTTCAGCTCTTAAAAGATTTGAATAAGAAAAGCTTTTCAACTTTTTGTGAAAGAAAACGAATCAAGTATCGTAAAAAAAGCACTGCAGCCATAGTGGAGACCATTATACACAATTGGTAAAGCTGCTGATTTATTCTGGATATTTCCCTGTAACGCAAGAATTTAAAAATGTATTGTTCCTCATACGAGGTGAGAATTATTGACCTATAAGAGAAAAAACGTACGTAAATTAGTTACAAACTACGGCGTGCACACACTTTATTTAACGTGTAAACATCACTATAGATATTTGAGTTTAGGTTACGACACGCTCGATATGCGTGCTATCATTGGCGATGATGTGGTGCAGATGAATAGTGAAATCTTGCACAATCCACTGTAGTGTCTGAACATCGATGCTGCCCATGACCTACTGAATGGCTGTTTTCAGCTTAACAATTGTTTTGGGGTTATTACTGTACACCTCGTCTTTAATATAGCCCCCACAAAAAGGAGTCACATGCGTTCAGATCTGCAGAATATGGTGGCCAATCGAGGCCCATGCCAGTCTCCTCTAGCTACCCCAGAGGCAGAATGCGGTCCCCCAAAGTATTACTCCACGACATCAAACACACTCCTGAAAGGTCGAGCTCCATCTTGCATAAACTACCTCTTGTCAAAATCAAGGTCACTTTGGATAACGGGGATGAAATGATCTTCCAAAATCTTCACGTTCCATTCGGTAGTCACCGTGCCATCAAAGATTACTGCACAGATTGTTCTGTGACTGGATATTGCACACCACACTGTCACCTGATAAGGGTGAAGATATTTCTTGATCACAAAATGTGGATTCTCAGTTCCCCAAATGGGCACATTTTGCTTACTGACAAACCCATCCAAATGAAAGTGGGCTTCGTCACAAGACCAAACCATATTCACATCGAAGTTCTGCTTGTCTGTTCTGTGAACAACAGTGTTGGCGAAACAAAACCGCTGTTCCGTGCCCCGGGCTTTCACAGCTGATGGGTTTAAATTTTGTCACACTGTCTCCCTGCTGTGCAGCTCATCTGACATTTTCTGGGGATGGTTTGAAATGCAGCGTGTGTCTTCTCAATGTTTTCAGGCGGTTTCACCCTGTTTGGGATGACCAACATTGGCAACACTGTCATCACAAACACTACCTGTTCTCACAAAATTACAAAACAAATTCTTGATTACTAGCACACTTGGATCAGTTGTCTGCAGCTCGAACTTGGTCGCAAACTTACTTTGAACCACATTGGGCTGTTATTGCTCGTATAATTGGCCTTTACAAGTGCTATACACTCAGGCACGCTGTACCAAGACATTTTCCCGTGCAAATGGACAAAGGCTCGTGCGTGTCTGCATACTAATTCCCGTTATGCCCTGTGGCCAACCGTGCAGTTTGAACGTCCTAACAAACCGTTCAGAAGTTATGACAATTTTATTTAATGTAGTTCAATAATCGTAACCCTGTATGTCTAGCCCTACACATGCCGAAATACAGTGAAGTAATTTCAGTTGCAAAATTTCAAGTATTTTGGTACACAATTTATTTTTCCTATTTCCAAGAAACTATCTGAGTGCCCTGGGTTTTCTTTTTAATTTGATTTAGAGTTCAATTTATTGTTACACTACGCACCTAATATTTTTGATGCATCATTACCAATAAATGAAAGGAAATAATACAATACCACATTTAGAGAAAATTCAGTGAACAGTTTTTAGGGTGCAACAACCTCTAGAATTTCAGAATTACTCACATCATTTGAATCTGAATATCTATCAAGTATTAGCAGCCAGATGCAGATAAGAAACCATAAAATGGGGAGTTGTGGAAGTTCCTTCAGCATTTCAAAAACCTTTCTAGCCCAACCACCCACATCATGTTTAACACCAGTTAATGAGCACTCAATTTTTCACACACAAAAAGCAAATGAGCATCACTGAACAAGCACTCTCCCTATTGCAAATGGTAGTTGAATGTGAGCAAGCACTATTCAATCATTTCCACACTCAAATCTTAGTACACTTAATATCATTTTCTCGTAATTATGGAAATATTCTCAATCAGTAAAATCTTGGTAAGAGTTCAAATGTTTGAACAGATTAATATTAACAGATTAATATTCTATTTGTGCAGTGTATCTGATAGATTTGCTGGAAAACTATAGTTCAACATACTCACATAAAATGCCCACAAAACGTTACTCTGAGCAACACTTACATTCAACTTTTTTCAACAACTCCAAAGAATACTACAGTCATATCTGTGCTTACTCTGGTATTCCATGGAAATCAGAATATGACAGTGTACACTTTTCTCTCATGTTCCTTGGAGGGGGTGGTATTACAGGGCATAATTTAAGAACTCCAATGCAAGTGGATTGAAGCCCAAAAACACACACACTCCAGTCTATATGACAAGGAACCTAAGTACTGATAAATTTGCGTGTTTTCACATTAACACAAACTTTCAAAAAAGAGAGAACATCTTACATCTGGAACAACGAATTCACAATTTCAACAGTTAATGCTAAAAATAATAATTGGTTCCTTTTACCGGGTCTAGTGAAGCAGGGGATACAACCCGTCGGCTTTGACCAATGACGTCATACATTACTCGTAGATAATGTCTTCACTTTCAGCCATAGATAATAAAACAGTTCTGTATTCCCGGTAAGTGCTATCATTGTACACTAAAATAACTGAATGTGATGTTAAAAGGGATCACTACATATAACTCTAAACATTCTTCGTGTGCATTTATTTAAATAATTGGTTGTTTGCAATTCATTCGGTACTTAATTTCATTCTCAGTGATAGTTAGGTAATATGGACTATTAGTTTCTTATTTTAGGACAATTTTTAGTATCTCATTTTAGTTTGTAGGTACGGATTTATCTGTTCTTATGAATCTGGATGATTCGAGAGAGGCTATGGGCGTAGAATGTTGGCCACAATTTGTTTTTTTTACAAATGTGTGGTCTCATTGCTGAGTATGTCCGATGTGAGTGCGGCGACCATATGCACCTCACAAGTGTATCTCGTCGCCGTACTCACAACTTATTCGAATGGCGCTGCAGCAAAGATCGGTTGTGGCGGTCCATTAGACGTGGGATGTGATTCAAAAAATCTAAGCTCGGCTTGCGTGATTTTCCTAATGTCTCTCACTGTTGGTGTTTTGAGATATCCTGTATAGCTCTGTGTCCATGAAAGTCGGGTGAATAAGTGTACAGTTGTGGATTGGTGTGTGTGTGTGTGTGTGTGTGTGTGTGTGTGTGTGTGTGTGTGTTTGTGTGTGTGTGCGGGGGCGGGAGGGGGGGGGAGGGGGGGGGAGGGGGCAGGTGTTATGGTCGAAATTGACGAGTCGCAACAGGGGGGAACCTCTTATGGGATTATGGGTCTGGGGGGCTGTAGTTTCAGGTCAAGAGTGTGACAATATAGTGTTTAAAGTAGTACCCAATCGAAGGAAGTAAGTTTTGCTCAGCTTAATTGAAGATCACTTTGCAGAGGGTTC
The DNA here is from genome assembly GCF_023864345.2 of Schistocerca serialis cubense. Lineage (NCBI taxonomy): Eukaryota > Metazoa > Arthropoda > Insecta > Orthoptera > Acrididae > Schistocerca > Schistocerca serialis. Next base: position 198,860,806 of record NC_064648.1, on the reverse strand, counting down.
CACTTTAATTTCAGACGGTTTTTCTTCATATAGGGATTTAGGGGAAAGGGCTTATCAGCATCTCATAGTTAATCACAATACTGAGTTCAGATCATTATCTACAAGGGCTTGCACAAATAGCAAAGAGGATTACTGGTCAGTTGTGAAACCTCTTGTAGGGAAAGGGAAACGCCGAATTTCCACACTTCAAAGTCACTTGGACGAATACTCGTGGAGGTACAGTATTCCCCATATTGCCCGTTTAAATGTTTCGTTAAATGTGTTTGGCAAATTTACCATCCGAAATATGTTGGCTAATTTCACATTAGGATTTTGTGTGTGTGTGTGTGTGTGTGTGTGTGTGTGTGTGTGTGTGTGTGTGTGTGTGATTTTTGTTGATGGCTTTCTAGGCAATCTTCGGTTCTTTTAAGAAGTTCCCGTGTGGTAAGTTCAGTTTCCCATTTTTTTTCTTTTACTGTATTTGACTATTTTGACGTATTTAATTGTTGTATTACACCATTACATATGTTTTCGTGTACTCCACTATGTAATAGAAATTTTGCAGCTTTCATTCTTTTGTTTCTCAGCACTGGTATCAGGACCAATATTTTCAGACCTGTACGAGCAATACTGAAGGCCAAACGCCAGACAACTAAAATTTGTATCCCATCCTTCAGCTGATCTTTACACTGACACCACCTATTTGAAAAGAACAACATATGTAACATTGATGAGATTTATATCTAAAAACAAAGATGATGTGACTTACCAAACGAAAGCGCTGGCACGTTGATACACACAAACAAACAAATATACACACAAAATTCTAGCTTTTACAACCAACGGTTGCTTCGTCAGGAAAGAGCTTTTTGCCTTTTAATATGTCTGCTTGTGTGTGTGTGTGTGTGTGTGTGTGTGTGTGTGTGTGGGCGCGCGCGCGAGCGAGCGAGCGTATACCCGTCCCTTTTTCCCCCCTAAGGTAAGTCTTTCCGCTCCCGGGATTGGAATGACTCCTTACCCTCTCCCTTAAAACCCACATTCTTTCATCTTTCCCTCTCCTTCCCTCTTTCCCGATGAAGCAACCATTGGTTGCGAAAGCTAGAATTTTGTGTGTGTGTTTGTGTGTCCATCGACGTGCCAGCGCTTTCGTTTGGTAAGTCACATCATCTTTGTTTTTAGATATATTTTTCCCACGTGGAATGTTTCCCTCTATTATATTCATATCATTGATAAGATTTACCTATGTATGTCAACTGGAGGGCAGGATACAAATGTTGTGTACAGATATATAGCTCAACTAAAGAATGGGATATTATTGTCACTGATGTGATCAAAACTATAACTTTCAGTCGATACTATTAGCATCAAGGGTTGGGGGGGGGGGGGGGGGGCGCAAGCTGTACCCCATAGTGTAGAATGGGATACAAATTGTATATATATGTCGTTTTATTGCCTCTTCGCGTAGTTCAACTGAGGTACAGGTTACAAATGTAACTTACGCCATTTCCACGTCTTTGTTAGCAATGTAATGTATATAGGTCAACGGAAGTATGGGATACAAATATTATATACATAGCTCCTTCTGCCATCGATAGTACTACTATCTACGTAAGAACAGACCATTAGTGGTAGCGGAGGCGAAAGAAATCTGTATCCCATACTTCAGTTGATCTATATAGTTCAACTGAACAACAGGATATTAATGCTAACAAAAACGAAGAAATCGACACACACTATACTTTTATCCCATACTGCAGTTAACCAACACAGTTGGAATAAGGTTCGAGATACAACCCATATATATGTGATGTGAGGTATTCTATGCTACCAACATTTCCATCCATTTTTTCCCCTTCATTTTCCACAGAACTAATACGATACAAACACCCGATATCCTTAACGTGAAAATATTACTTGACTTTATATACGTCAACTATACTTTCGTCCCTCATATTCCTTTGTTTCTGAACAGTCTTGTCAGCTCTTTCATCAGTGTAATAAATGCTCTCTGGCTAATTCTGACGTCATTGGTCAAAGCCAACGGGTTGTATCCCCTGCTTCACTAGACCACTTTTACCAATGCCCCAGCCCCCTGGCTCCAATGATACAGTTTCCTAACAGTTCAAAGAAACTTGATTCTCATTTGAAATAGGTACCCCACCTCACATAATTGACACAGTTTTAGTTCATAGTAATTTCAAGCTGCCCTCAATATGCTGGCAGCAATACAAGTTTAAAGCCGGTGATAGGCATTAAAGATCCCCAAAACGCCTGAATGCCTTCTCAGTAAACTATTTTGAACAACTAATTCAAAAGCCCACTCAAAGTGTAAATGGCTGCAAAAATATACTTGAGCTCTTACTAACAAATAAGCTTGACCAAATAAGGATCATCATGACAGATACAGGGATCTGTGACCATAATGGTGGTTGTACCCAGACTGACTCCCGTGACATTCAAATGCAAAATACATCTATTTAAAAAAAAAAAAAAAAAAAAAAAAAAAAAAAAAAAAAAAAATCAGGTAAAAATTCTGCTCGAGACCTTCCTAAGAGACAGTCTCCAGTCCTTCCACTTTGACTATGTACGCAAAGAGCAGATGTGGTTTGAATTCAAAGAAATAGTACCAATATCGGTACACTAAACAGCCCAGAACACTATTGCAGTAGCAAAGAAAAAAGCATGCCAAATTTGAAAGTACACAAAATCCCCAAAATTCTGAAAGTTATACAGAAGATTGAAGTTTAGCACAAACTTCAATGCGAGATGCTCGAAATAGTTTCCACAATGGAACTCAGTCTCGAAAACTGGCAGATAACCCAAAGAGATTCTGGTTGTACATAAAATACACCAGTGGCAAGGTGCAATCAATACCCTCACCGCGCAATAACAATAATGATTTTATTGACGACAGTGCCACTAAAGCAGAGTAATTAAGCACCGTTTTCATAAAAGACGACAAAGGAAATATTCTAAAATTTGAATCAAGAGCAACTGCCAACATGAGTACCTTAGCAGTAGATATTTACAGTGTAGCAAAGTAGCTTAAAACACTTAAAGGCGAGGCAAGACTTTTGGTCCAGACTGTGTACCAATCACATTCCTTTTAGGGTATGCTGATACAACAGCTCCATACTTAGCAATCATATACGACAGCTCATTTGTAAAAAGATCCCTATCCTGACAGCTCAGATCCATACCCAACGACGTTAAAGTTGCAAAAAGTCAAACAAATGGCCAAGACAGGATATGAGAGTAATCCTCTGACTTACAGACCCATATCACTGATGTTGATTCGCAGTAGGATTTTGGAACATATGAGGTGTGACAAAGTAATGAGACATTTTATTTGTAAGATGTGGCAACCCCGCAGGCTCGCGTAGGCACAATATCTTTGACCTCAGTCTATAAGCTGCTTCTAGTCCAAGTGGCACATCGATGCAACTGCTCAGTCGTGAGTTGTGCTGTAATAAGTTAAGACGTGTCCGTGTCTCTCGTCACGGAAATGGAACCGCATAATATTGTGCAACGGTATGCCATTTCTTTTTGTGTTAAATTGGGTGAAAATGCGACAACAATTTACGATAAGATTCAGAAGGCTTTTGGAGAGGAGATTATGTCAAGAGCTCAGGTCTTTCGTTGGCATAAAATGTTTAGTGAAGGCAGAAAGAATGTTGAAGATGAAGACCTCAGTGGATGACCATCGACCTCATGGATGGATGTCAACCTGGCCAGGGTGCGTGAACAACGCATGATCTGATTGAAGAATATCCGTGAAAATGACTGCAGAAGAACTGAACATCAATCAAGAAATGGTTCGTCTAATAATAACTGGAGATCTTGGTATGAGAAAGATTTGTGCAAAAATGGTGTCCAAAAATCTGACACCCACAACAGCAATTTTTAACCACAAAACAAATTTCAGTACTACCACAGCTACCTTTCAAAACGACGCTCAAGGGACACCATTTTCAAACAACACAAGATTTCCAAAAAGCTGTGACAAGGATCTTTGAGGATATTACAGAAGATGAGTTCCAGGAATGTTACCATCAATGGCAGAAGCGCTGGAAAAAATGTGTGCAATCAGAAGGGAACTACTTTGAAGGAGACAACACTAAACTTGACAAAAACGGTAAGCAACTTTTTTTTTCACATCAGTCTCATTACTTTATTGTCGCACCTCATATACTGTGCTTTAAAATTATGAATTCTGAAACAACTAGTTGTTTATTCTCATGAAATAATCAGTGCTATTGACAGGGGACGTCAAATTGATTACCGTATTTACTCGAATCCAAGCCGCACTTTTTTTCCGGTTTTTGTAATATAAAAAAAAAAAAAAAAAAAAAAAAAAAAAAATCGCCTGCGGCTTAGAATCGAGTGAAAAGCAAGCGGAAGTTCTGAAAAATGTTGGTAGGTGCCGCCACAACTAACTTTTGCCGTCAAATATATGTAGCGCTACACAGGCATGCTTTATAGGCAACGAGATAAATACTGGCGCCAAAACCTCTGCGTCAGTAAATTAAAAAAAAAGGTGGAAGACGAGCTTTTTTCTCTCCGCCCCGAGTTTCGACCACTGCATTTTCATACATTATCCAACGAAGTAAATACAAATTCCGTATTGTTCATCTTCGAAAGTAGCAGAATTTCAATGTACTACGAAAATCCGACTGGCAAGACTGTTGCTAATAGGAACCTGATGAAATGTGAATCACATGCAGTATTCTCTTCACCATAAGAATAATATGAATATAACCATTTTGCCATGTATTCTTTCGTGTTTGCTGCTATCTCATTTAAATCCTGTCTGCCTAATAAACTACGAAACTCGAGTGAGACAACAGCAAACGCGGAAGAAAATACGCATCGTGTCCTGTTTATATTCGTATTATTTTTATGCCTAATAGTAATACAGTCAACTGACTAGATTTTTAAATCTAAAATGACTAATTTCTGTGCAGAATTTGATGTACTAAAGAAGCAGCCGCAAAGATTTTCAAACGGAGAAAAATTTTCGCCTAACTCGTTCAGAACATGTTCTATCATACGCAGCCTATTATTTTGTTCTTGTTGATCATTATCAAAGAAAGCAGCAGTGTAAGTAACAACAAGTAACAGTCACTTGCCATTGTTTCACTAATGAGACAATTCCTCTCTTTTTTTAATCGTAAGCGGCGGTAGCGCGCACAAAAGCAAGCCATGCCACGGGCGGCGACAGGCCATAAACACGCACTATCAGAATGCGACAAACAATGCATGACACAGTACAGTAATGCATTTTCAGCTTAGAGTGACGTAATCACCTATAACAAAGAAAACGGCACTTATCAGATCAAAGCAAAATAAGCAATCGATTCAAACCAGACGAAGCACGTGAAAAAGGAAGGGTACCCGTATAAATACGGACGGAGCGCCTGACGCATAGCAATGGCTACCTGGTAAAGCTTAACTGCTAAGCTTACGAGTCGAACCAAACTACTGCAGCTGTATCGTCTTTCATTCGACCTAAATTGTGGCTCATATTACAATGGACCAACTTTGTTTCGATTTGAACGTGCGGCCTAAAACTTCTCTCTCCCCTTGAATTTCGAGTCTCAAATTTCAGGTGCGGCTTAGATTCGGGAATTTTTTTTTTCCTTGATTTCGAGTCTCATTTTTCAGGTGCGGCTTAGATTCAAGTGCGGCTTAGATTCGAGTAAATACGGTATATATTTTTAGACTTCGAGAAGGCTTTTGACAAAGTTTCTCACAAGTAATTTCCAATTAAATTGCGCACCTATGGAGTACCGTCTCAGATGTGTGACTGGATTCGTGACTTCATGTCAGGAAGATGACAGTACATAGTAATGGACAGAAAGTCATTGAGTAAAACAGAAGTAATATCTGGCATTCCCCAAGGAAGTATTACAGGCCCACAGTTGTTCCTGATCTTCATAAACGTTTTAGGAAAAAAATCTGAGAACCCCTCAACTGTCTGCAGATGATGCTGCCATTTATGGTCTTGTAAAGTCATCATATGACCAAAACAAATTGCAAAATGATTTAGTCAAGATCTGTATGGTGCAAAAATGGGCTCTAAATCGTGAAAAGTGTGAAGTCGTCCACACAAACACTTAAAAGGATCCACAAAATTTTAGTTGCATAACAAATCACACAAATCTAAAATCAGTAAACTCAATTGAATACTTAGGAATTACAATTACAAATAAATTAAACTAACAATCACACAGATAGTGTTCCGAGGAAAGCAAACCAAAGACTGATTTATTGGCAGAACACTGGGAATGTGCAACAACTCTACAATAGAGACTGCTAACACTATGGTTGTCCACCCTCTTCTGGAATACTGCTGTACAGTGTGGGATACACATCAGAAAGGTTTAACGGAGGTCATTGAAAAAGTCTGAAGAAGGGTAGCATATTTCGTATTATTGCAAAATATGGGAGAGAGTCCAACGGATACAGTACATGAATTGGGGTGGCAGTCATCAAAACAAAGTCTATTCTGCTGCGGCAGGACCACCTCGTGAAATCTGTCAGGCACTTAATTATGAATTGCAGAGTAATTGTGCAGATGTAGACATAGATGAAGACAAACATTATTAAATGGATTTGTTTCCCAAAATGTATCACATACAGTGTAAATTGAACAAACTAAATTCTTTCAATGATCGACCATTGAACCAAATGATTTATACGTCAGGATCGCATTATTATGGCCAACCACCAGTGAACAAGAGTAACTGTCACTCTGAGTACACATATGAAGGTGACAGTAGGTGCCTGCGAGCAATAATCAGATGTCAGACACAACAGACACCACTTACAAGAGTCAAGGGGCACGAAAGAAAGCACTGGTAAAGAAGGGATTGAGACAGGACTGTTGCAGCCTATCCTTGATGTTATTCAACCTGTATGTTGAGCAAGTAGCAAAGAAAACTTTGTAGAAGCAATTAAAGCTCAGGGAGAAGAAATAAAAAGTCCGAGATTTTGCTGATGACACTGTAATATTGTCAGACACGCAGTTTAATGAAATGGACAGTGTCTCTGGCAGAGGAGACACAATGAACTTCAACAAAAGCAATGCTGACGCAGTTACACTGGGAAACGAGACACACAGTAGATGAGTTTTGATATTTAGGCAGTAAAATAACAGATGACGGCCAAGGTAGATAGCTTGCAAAATTTAGACAGGCAATGGCAAGAAAATTGTTTCAGAAGTACTGAAATTTAACATCAAATATAAATTTAGGTGTTAGGAAGTCTTCTGAAGATAGTAGTCTTTAGTGTAGCCTTGCAGATTCAGAAGGACATAGGTTGCAGTAAGTACTGGGAGATGATGAAGCTTGCACAGGATGGAGTAGCATGGAGAGCTGCATCAAACCAGTCTCAGGACTGAAGACAACAACAACAACAATAATAATAATAATAATAATAATAATATGGAAGTGAAACGTGGACTGTTGTGTGTTTTCGCTGCCTGCATTCCAACCAGGCTGTCAACTATGGTTACTCTCATGCTACTATTTACAGTTTACTTTAAGTTCAGTTCTCAATTCCCGTTACACCTTTTGATGCTCTTGTTTTTCAGAGCCCACACTGATATACCGTGAAATGCACATTCTCTATGTATTTCCACACTCTAGTGCATGTTTGTCAAACATAGAGCACATCTGATGCATTGGACACAAATTTTCGCTGACGGAAAATCTGACAAGATGGCAGACGTTGTGTTGTTGATCTGTGCCATATGTTTAGTATAAAAGAGGTTTTTTTTTTATCTTACTGTACTCCGAGTTTCCACAACAATGGAAACTACAATCGAGGACAAAAACAAAACGGCACCAGCAAAGACAAAATTCATAGTGACATTGCTTCTCTCCCAGCCATATATTACATGGGAAATGGTGAGAAGAAAGTAAATATTCTACACACAACTTACACACAGGAGTGCAATAAAACAAAATAATTTAAGTTCTCCGGTTCTTTCATCGACGAAAAAAGTCCTGCATTTTTCCCAGATTTCGTACTTGTTCTGGGCATATACAGAGTCACCCTTCAGTAGATTTACTTTATTTAAAGTAAACTTCTCAGTGATAAACCTCTTGACAGCATGAGCCTCCAATGCTATGGCAGAAGGTCTCAAGGAACTATCTAAGAAAATGTGAAATAACAGTCAAACATTCATATTAATACATTACTGTAGTTCACCAGCACAGTAAGAGAGAACTGAATTTCGCACATGAAATACACCTACAACCACAATAACGGAACACGGAAAATACGTATATGAAGACAATAATAAAAAAATACACAGTTGGCAAATAGCCACCCATGAACACGAAAACATGTGATGAAGTTTCAAAACAGTTCAGAAGGTTTAAGAATCTAAGGAGAATACAATATGATGACACCACTGGGAGTGCCCTTTTTCAGATTGCCACTCTTGTACGAGGTGCACTGAAGTTATAAACCTCTGATTTTTCTCTCAGGATTGGAAACAAGAGAGAAATGTGTGTGCACTTGCGACAATGACAGACATTACAGCACTGAACGGCACGCAGAATTCTACCAGCAGTGGCGAGGTAAGAGGATTGTTTTTTATACTTAAAAACGCCATACAGTGTCCTCCAAGTGGGTGCCACAAACATTGGTAGACGACTACAAGGCTGTGCACATGGCACATGTTGCCAGGCAATACTTATGTGTGACGAAAGCGAGAGAGAGGTGATGTTTCCATTGGTGTAACCGGACTCCTACAGAAACATTCGCACCAGCCACAAATTCCAGCATCAACTTTCTCAAAAATGTGTACAGTGGCAGAGAAATTATGCCAAGAAGTGATTCAAATTCCACATTTTCTGTGCTATCAGTTTGTGATGGTGTGGGCAGGGAAAAGGGGGGGGGGGGGTGAGGGCAATGGAGGTGTTATAACTTGACTGCACCTTTCATATATTACTTTTTGTGCTCCAAAGTCCTCACTTTTTGCTGACTCCTAAATTCCTGTAGACGATCGACACGTGTACAGATGCTGAACTCCGAACTCCCCACTCAGATTACACAACCTGGCACTGCAGAGCTGTCAGTGCGACAAAGAGGAAGCACGGTTAAAAGTGAGAAGGAAGCATTTACAAATCACGACAGATGCAAATACAGCTCAGACACACAAAACATTCTCCAACCTCACAGGGCAAAACGGACAACACTTCGACCGTACATCGGAAAGTACCTCCGACATCATCCTGCATCTGCATTGCCACCATATTGCAACAATGTTGACAACACTGTGGTCACACATCAGTGTATAGACTGCACGAACACACTTTTATGGAAGTTGTTATAAAAGTACTGGAGTACACATTCGCATACAGAATACTACTGAAACCATTTTTGATAGAGTACCGTATTTACTCGAATCTAAGCCGCACCTGAAATTTGAGACTCGAAATCGACGGAAAAAAATTTTCCCGAATCTAAGCCGCACCTGAAATTTGAGACTCTAAATTCGAGGTGAGAGAAGTTTTAGGCCGCACCTCCACATCGAAACAAAATTGGTCCACAGTAATATGAGAAACAATTTAGGTCAAATGAATGATGATACAGCTACAGTAGTTTGGTTCGAGTCTTAAGCTTAGCAGTTAAGCTTTACCAGGTAGCCATTGCTATGCGTCATTCGCTCCGTCCCTATTCATATGGGTACCCTTCCTTTTTCACGTGCTTCATCTGGTTTGAATTGATTGCTTATTTTTCTTTGATCAGATAAGTGCCATTCTCTTTGTTATAGGTGTTTACGTCACTCCAAGCTGAAAATGCATTACTGTACTGTGTCATCCATTGTTTGTCGTATTCTGATATTGAGTGTTTACGAACTGTTGCCGCTCGCGGCATGGCTCTCATTAGCGAAACAATGGTGTTACTTACACTGCTGCTTTCTTTGATAATGATCAACAAGAACCAAATAATAGACTGCGTATGATAGAAGATGTTCTTAACAAGAGTTTAGTGAAAATTTTTCTTTGTTTGAAAATCTTTACAGGCGCCTCTTTAGTACATTACATTCTGCACAGAAATTAGTCACCTTAGATTTAAAAATCTAGTCAGTTGCCATGCTTCATTTCTAACTGTATCACTATTAGGCATAAGAATAACACGAATATAAACATGACATAATATGTATATTCTTCCGCGTTTGCTGTTGTCTCACTCTAGTTTCATATTTTATTAGGCAGACAGGATTTAAATGAGATAGCAGCAAACACAAAGGAATAGATGGCAAAATATTTATATTTGGATTATTCTTATGGTGAAGAGAATACTGCATGTGATTCACAATTCATAGAAGTTCCTATTAGCAACCGTCTCTTCTCACAGGTGGGAAATAATTCAGAACATAGAATTGGCCATATTGACAAACATCCCAAACAGTCTTGCCAGTCGGATTTTCGTAGTACATTGAAATGTTGCTACATTCGAAGATGAACAATACGGAATTTGCATTTACTTCGTTGGATAACGTATGAAAATGCAGTGGTCGAAACTCTGGACGGAGAAAATAAGCTCGTCTTCCTCCTTTTTTTAAAATTTATTTACTGACTCAGAGTTTTTGGCGCCAGTATTTATTTTTGTGCCTGCAAAGCGTGCCTGTGTAGCGCTACATATATTCGACGGCAGAAGTTAGTCGTGGCGGCACCTACCAACATTTTTCAGAACTTCCGCTTACTTTGCACTCGATTCTAAGCCGCAGGCGGTTTTTTGGATTACAAAAACCGGAAAAAAAGTGCGGCTTAGATTCGAGTAAATACGGTAGTTCAGATCTTAGTCACAAAACACGATCATAGAAATAAATTTGTGGTATTTAAGCCCTGCTCTTCACAGTGTTTACCCTATACCGAGAACTAGAAAAGCGTTTACGTTTGCCGCTAGCCTTACCTTCTGCACCCTCGTCTCCAGGCTGGGACCGATAGCAACCAAAGTGGACTGCAAATATTTCCTGTCCTTGGCCTTTTTGAAGAATGGGTGCTTCAGCAGCTCACTCGCTGTTGGTCTATAAGAAAAGAGGACAACATTACAATCTCCTCAATACAGTGTGTGTATTACTCCTCTACTGTACTATAAACAAGAGTCGGGGACAATGCACTGAGTAGAAAAGTTGGATTGCAAAGGGTTAACACATTCAAGACTGGCCTCAGTTACCCTGGATGGGGCACCTGAACTGCTGTTTTAAACCATTTTTGAAAAATCATAGCTTTGTAACTGAAGGCAATAAATTTGTGTGATATTTCTTTGAAACTATGAACCCCAGTTTTACCTATTTTTAAAAATCTCATTACAGAAGATCAAAACTAGCAGATATACAACATGTTTTACCGAGTCCAGTTTTTACTCTGAAAAAACTTGCACGCGGTGTTCGTACACATAATTTGCCCGAGTGAGGTACATTGCGCACGTGCCAAAGGCTATACAGAGAGTTCATAGAGATTGTGCAACACCCCGGAAATTTTAATACGAAGGAGGAGGGGGTGAAACCGAATGAAATTTGGATTCCGGTGCTGAAGATGTGTACCAATCTTCCACCACGGGACGACAGTAACAGCGAACGACTGCAGTTGACAACAACCAATTGTGCTCGCGTATTCAAAACACGTGACGTCACGCCACTGCGCAGAAGAGGAATTTCGCTGTAGTCAGTAGTGAGCCAGGACGTGAATCTGATGTACAATAAAGCTACGATCCCCCTCTAAAATGTCCCCCGCAGATGGGAACGAAAAGTCAGGTTTTGAAGTGAAATCCCTGAGACACGGCATAACAGCCCAGAATATTTTATTAATTGTGGTTTCTCTGAAAGTTACAAATGCTTAACAAGCCAGGTAAAAATAAATCTCTGCATTTTTGGGGGAACTCTTTTTAGATACTAACCAAAGAAGAGGTGAAAGATCTTTTTCAATGTCACCATGCAAGTGTGGATGTGGAAGGGCCCCACTTAATATTTACAAAAAAATGTGAGCATAGGCTTCAGTTTATAATGGCACCTCCCTCTCCAGTGCTCGTCATTTCCCCTGCAGTGCTCGTCTGCAACCTCCACCACTCCCCACCCATGCCCTGCTGATTGCACATCTACCAGCTATGTTATTCTGCAGCAACTATACTGGCATATTCCTTAATGGTTTTATTACACGTTTATCTATTTATTTCCAAGACTTACTTTCCTGCAAGGACTTTCTGAACTTCTATCCCCATTTTGTTTTTCTTTTCCCCCAGACACAATCGAGACATTATAAAGCACTTTCTGTAAGGGAAATTGACGAGATTTTGAAAGACCCCCGACTCCAAGGCTGCTTCTGGTGATCAGGGTGAAATTAATGAGACCACAGACACTGTCGAGCTACCTACAGATCTCGTAGACGACACATTCGACTGTGACGATATTGACGAAAATGTATTGGAAGACATTCTTCTGGCTGATGTGCCAGGTACCTTGGAAGTTCATTATAATGAAGAATGGAAGGACGAGGAAATTGCGAGCCACTGTAAGAAGAAAATCAAAGTTGATATCAGTTCAAACTGGACAAAAGAAGACGCAGCTTACACTGTTAGCCAGTGAAAGGGTCTGATATGCCACTCAGAAGAAAATTTAGCCTTGATTTATCCAACGAACACACAAAAGAGGGGTTAGATTTACTGCTCTTCACTGGATACCATGTTTTCCCCACATGAACAGTTATATTGGAATGAAGATGAGGACGTCAATACAAAATGCATACAACAGTGTACAAACTCAACAGATACCTGGAAATCGAGCGCCACCTTTACTTCGATGATTAAGATCTGAACAGAATCGCAGCCGATTAAAGGGATGAACTTTTCAAAGTCTGTACCTTCATGGACTTGCCAAACAAAAATTTCTTACAAGTTTCTTTCTGACAGCCTCAGGACTGATGAGCAAACGGTTTTATATTACCGATGCCATTATCTAAAACAATTCATCTGTGGAAAATCTTCGAGATTCGGGTTCAAAGGGTGGGCTGTGTGCTGTTCCCAAAGCAGTTAATTTTGTTGTATGTCAGTATATGAAGTAAAATTGAAGGATTGGAGTGACATTACAGTTTTGGGACTTCACAGATCAGTTGCACTGAACATTTCTGTTTTGGAATCTCCTAAACTTCACAAAATCTATTTTGACAACTTTTCCACAAGATTCCATTGGATGAAAGAGCTCTCAGTAACGACTAAGGATGACTGGAACTGCCCAAATGAACTGAATGAATAACTGGCACATAGAAAGTGAGAACACCACGAAAAAAAGAAACAATGGAATGACTATAACTTTGATAAGAACATGGAGATTGTGGCAATAATGTGGAAAGATAAAAATCATGTAAAACTCTCGTCAAAACATGAGACAGTGCACACAGTAAGTCAAGCAAAGAGATGGAGCAAAGCTGAGAATCAAAAAACACAAGTTCCATAGCAAACAACGGCAATATACAATAAGCATATGGGAGGTGTGGACACAATGGACTGGAATGCGCATAAGTACCGTCTGAGAAACACTACTTTCCATTGTTCACCAATGCAACAGATGTACCGCTAGTCAATCCCCACATCTAGCTGCCTCACAAATTAAAATATTCCGCTGCTCCATTTCAGAAGGGTGGAGGCAAGTGTGTATTTTGTTTCGATCGTCTGCTTCTTCTGAACCAAGAAGGGCAGGATGTCCTCCATATCCTGAGGCAGCCATTTCACATGTCCCAGTTGAACTCAGGACTTCTGGAATCGGACATGTGATTGAACCCACGACATTGGGGAAACAAAGAAAAAAATACAAGGAAGCAGTGCTTTGTGTGTATTGTGGGAATCCACACTGAATTCTTTGTTGCCTGGCACAAAAAAAATTAAAGAAAATGTGAAAAGAGTGGCATAGGTTATGAACTCCATTTGGTGATGGACTAAAATAAGTAAAAACCCGAATTAACAAACCCACTTTTATGGAATACTTCTGTCGGTCCACGTGGAACTCCCCTAAGAACAATGTTATTCTCCGCCGCTTTTAACAAATTGGGCTTTAAGAAAAAGTCTGCTCTTTCAGGGATAAATTTATTTCAGTTTTACACTGGCTGTACTTCAAGTCGTGTGATGGCAGTATATGATAATCGATTCTTTCAGCCAATGCTTATCTAGATCAAATTCCATTGTAGCGACACCGGAGAAAACAAACAAATCTGAAAACAATTTTTGTCCTGTCTACCATGCGATTCTGGTTACACGATCTGACATCACAGTCACACGAAACATGAACCATGAAGTGTTGTCTTTGCTGTAGTCGAATTTAAAAGTTTTACAGTTTTATGGAATTCTGGCATGTGAATGTAGAAAGTTTACGAATGAGCAAAAGCTGACAATCATCCAAGACGGAGACGAAAATCTTAACATAAAACTTTCAGAGACAGCGAAAAACTACGGTTTGGCACAGTCTTCAATGCACAATATTCTCAAAAACAAGGAAGCGTTGTTAAAAGACAAAGCTTGTGATTCCTCTGGCTGCAAAAGAAAAACATCCACACGTGATATGGAATCTATGATTTCAAAATGGTTTAAAGGAATGTGAAGAGGCACCATTCCTATAAGCAGAACAATTTGTAACAGAAAGCTCGAGAAATCTTTCTGAAGATCGGCATCATAAATGTCAGTGCATCAAACGGATGGTTAGACTGTTTCAGGAAACGTCACAATCTTTCGTTTCACAGTGGAATTGGAGAGAGTGAGGCTGTGGATGTAGAAAGAGGTAACCACCGTAAGAACACTACACTGCTGCGATTAATACAGTGTTACGAGCCTAGAAACATTTTTAACACAGATGAAACAGGCATGTTTTACAATTTATTTCCTGCAAAAAACTTATTCTGTTAAGGGAGAAAAATGCCACAGAGGTACAAAAAGTAATGAAAGAATTACTGCACCATTGTTAACTGTGACGGGACCGAAAAGTTACCGCCACAGTATATATGAAAATTTAAAACTCCCAGGTGTTTTTAAAACATTAAGACACTACCTTGTAGTTATGAGTATGACAGAAAGGCCTGATGACATTCAGAAAACTTTACAAGCTTTCTCAAGTGTTTAGATGACAAAATGGGTGGAGCAGCTAGGAAAATATTACTTACAATTGACCGATACCTTGCACATCCACAGGAAACATCATTTCTGAGAAATAGTAACGTCATGTTTCTTCCATCAAACTGTACACCTCGTCTGCAGCCTTTGGACTGGGGCATAATACACTGTTTCGAGGGTGGACGTCATCCACAAATCAATTACATTCCTTGAGATGAAGGAAGTGATGAGACTTGACGTTTTATAGGCCATGCATGTTTGTTTCTGCACAGAATCATGTAATACAACAGACTGTGTTACTGTTTTGCAAAGGCTGGTTGTAGTATATTGGCTGCTGAAGAAAATGACACAGTTCCTGAAGAAGAATTGAGTAGAATCATAGATGATCCTGAAAATGTGACATTCCAGGACTGTTTTTGTGATGACTTAAGTTTTTACTTCTATGCCTGAGATTAAGGAGTGAGATGCCTGAAATTCTAATAAAAGAACAGTGTGACGTAGGAAGTGGTGGTGGCAATGATTACGAAGAAGAGGAGGTGGGGGGGGGGGGGGGGGGGGGAGGCTGCTGTATGCTGTAAAAGGGCCATTTACGGTCTCCAACTACTTTTCATCGTTTGATGGAGATGAGTCAATTATAAGAAACAACAACCAACTGGAATATACTGGAAGCAGAGACCAAACAACTCTTCTTGATTTTTTAAAAAGTAAAGAATGCACACTGAATGCAAAGTGAGATCTGTGTGTGTGGTGCATTTAAATTTGTAGCAGATTATTGCTAAGTCTGTGATTAAATAGGTCTTACATCACCTAAAGCTGCTTGAATTATGATTCTGGGTAACACCTTCCGTGTGCCTAGGCAAAACCCCCACTTAAGAAAAACCCCTATTTAAGGAAAAAGGGTCCCCAGTGGTTCATTACAAATGGGATTTACTGTTTAACATTTATTTCAAGGTTATTTCTTTGTTTTTCCAATCTCTATTTCCAAAAGGCAATCCAGAAATGTGTGTAGACTGAAGACAAACATTTCGCAGTTAATGGATTGAGATGTGCCGAGTTCTCATACCGGGGTTTGTAGGACTAGGTGATGGAAGCAACTCCCCACAAAAGCTGTTAAATCATTATTTATAAGAATTGGTTCCGATTTCGAGAAGTGTCAGTAAAGCTGGGGATAATTTCTAACGGACAAGGCAAACATGTAAATTTGGAACACATGAAAATAGCTCGTGACTGAGTAAGTAAAACTAGTGATACAGAAAGGGTCAGATAATTCCAAGCAATTTTGTGAAGTGGCTCAAAGCATATTACAACAGAAATACCTTTTATTGTGTATAATATAGGTTGGGATGAACAGAAGAGTTGTCACTTGAAGCAACCGTTTTGGAAGTGATCTCCAATTTATGAAAAGTGCAATGGGTTGAATAGTTATACCACAAATTTTCACAAAACTCTAGTCTTAGAGATTTAAAGAAACTGTAGACAATGAAGACTGTGCAATCATTGTGCAACGACCATCATATATCCTGTACAGACAACGAAAATAATATATAAGAAATTAGGGCACTTACAGAGAGATGCAGATGGATTTCCCCATCTTGCTTAATAGAAGGCATGTCTGAAATTATTCGGTTTAATGGTCTCAGAAAACAAAGGAAATGAGAGTTACAAACAAAACACCTTTCATGGCCTTCAAAGCAATCACGATTAGCCACAACACACAAGTGGTATCAGTTGTAAGGCTGTTCAACACCCTTCCTATTCTACAGATTTGCCCACAGTAGACTTCATTTTGTTTCCCCTCCCTTAAATAAGGCATGAAAGGTGTATGCTCTACAGACATAGCCTGTATCTAACAATGTACAACAACAGCACTTCGAGCAATTACACAATAAGTGTTTGCTGACAATTTCCAACAGCTTTACAACTGATTTCAGAAGTGTGATGTGACTGATGGTGATTACTTTGATAGCGAGTAAAGGTATTTTATTTGAAACTTTTGTTTCCTTTATTTTCTGAGATGATTCACCAAAATTTTCAGGTTTAGCTTGTATGTGACTGGAATAAGGCAGAGGATTGTTAATATCAGGAAGAGTACTTTCTGCATTCCACCATACAGTGACTGAGTATGTACCTGATATTTTTTCCAAATTCATCATTAAAAAATGCAGAGTTTTATTACACTCGCATATTAAACTATTGTTGCCAAATTCAACATTTTTATGCTCTGCAATAGATTAATATTAGTAAACCTCTGATTCCTTGAAGAACTGAATTCTTTAGTATAAAACAGCTTCAAATGTCTGATTACATTACAAATGAATTAATGTGTTGAATATTTGTCTTCAAAAATGGGGAGAAGTTTAGGAAACATTTCAAATTATGCTTAAAGTTTGTTGGAAGTGGTGAATTGTCTCACTATGTAACACATATATAAAAGTGGGTCATTTGCACTCCATTTTAGGCAAAAACAAGTTTTTCATGCATCTAAGTGTTTCGGGTGTCATGTCTCCTGAACTTCATATCACATGATTATATCATTTTGGAGGCTCATTTAGTGATTTAGTGGTACACCATATTTACCCGAGTATAAGAGGACCCTAATATAAGATGACCTTTTTTTTAAGATGGCCCTTGTGAAAAAATTTATTTTTAACATATTCTTACTAATCAAAATTACACACTGGTTTACAGACATTTAGTATCTGCCCAAAACATTAGCATTACACCTATTTCAAAATTAGGCCTTTTACTGATTATCTACATTTTGATAATACAAGAAAAATAAAAGACATGGTTACATTAATTTTCATCTTTACTACCTTTTCTGCATACTACGCCTGTCATATGTGGTATCACTACCAGCATCATCATCCTCATAGCACAATTGTGGAATTCATATCTTCACTGTCACAAATATTCGCCATTTCTTCTGAATACGTTGCAATACCTGAGGTTGTACTTAAGATGGAACCCGAGAACGCAGCTGTTTTTTACTGAATACATATTGGATTTTCTTCTATGCTGACGTGAGAATGTTACAATGTCTCACTTCCAAACATATCATCCGCCCAGCACTTTCCCACTGGCTGCAGAGAACGAGCAGCCGACCCACACCCTTTCTTTCCAGGCATACGTCACAGTGAGCACTGTCAACATTGTTGCAGGAAACATGTAAGTATGCCACAGGCCTTTCTAGACTTTTACCATCTCCTGCGGAAATGTATACCCTAGTTGTGTGTTTGTATAGACTTCAAAATTGGACAAACAGGCAAATTGCAGTTTAAACATGATAGACGTACGTAAGAAGCCAAAGTACACAGTATAGTTTCCCACAGTTGGTGACATGACGTAATTTGGTGCCTGCGCACTATTCCTCCGCCCACAATCGCCATATTGTATTCACCCGATTCAAAGCCACACCTGGAAAATGGTACTCAAAATTCAACAAAAAAGTAAGGAACCTGAATGTAAGCCAAACCCAAAAAATGACTCTAAATTTGGAGGGAAGTGGGGGCGCCGTGCTGCCCACATGCGACTTCAGCTCTGCACATGCACATGTGCATGAGCCTGTTTACAACTGCTCAAATGCAACTAATGTAAATAGTTGTGATGTCACGCTCAGCGGAAGCAGTTTGTTGCTATGAAGTCTTGCACAGTCTTCGTCACAAGGCCTTTGATACATCGTGCTGTTGGAAGACGCTTGTGTTACACTGTGTTTTGTTGTTGTAAATGGTGCATTTTCCTTGTAACTTCAGTTTTATTTTGGTGGTGGTGTCTCATTTCTGTACTATTCAGCTGTAGTGGGATATATTAATATTCTTTGTTAGAATACCAGTTCTAACCACCAGTCAAAATAACAAAATTTAACTAAAAACTGAAACAATGAAAAATTTCCGGCATTCTAAAATTCTCTGGCTTTTCCCAGTTTTCTGCCAGACGAAAAAATTACCGGCTTTTTCCCAGATGTCCCAGGGCATAAACACCCAGTGTTCAACACAGCCAATGAGGGGGGCAGCAGGTAGACATGTTTGGAAGCAAGATAGTAGGAATATTGTCTCGTGTCGATATACGTGCACAATTCACTATATATTCAGAAAAAGCTGTGTTCCCAGGTGCCACTGTAACCACAACACTGAAAATCACAGTATATTCGGAAGAAACAGCCAAATACCAAACCAAAATCAAGTTCTGTCAACGCCTGTTTCGTTTGCAGCAATTTAAGCTGTGCTATTAGGTCCCACTACTTCAGCAATTGTGACTGGCTTATATAGTAAGCAAAAAAGATGATGATAAACTATTTCTTTTTAATTATTATATTTCTCCTTGTATTACCAAAATATAGACAATCAACAAATGGCATAAGTTTAGAGTGGGTACAATGTTAATATTTTAAGGCATATAGTTTATATCATTAAAATGGTATGTAATTTTGCTCAGTCAGAATATGTTTAAAAAAATTCTCTAGGAGCCTCTTATAAACAATGGGATCATCTTACACTAGGGTATGTAGATTAAGTGTCCCTCCTCCAATCTAAATGAAAGCTTGTATGCTGTCAAACACTCTACAAAATGGAATAATTCAGCATAGTTTTCATGGACTAGCAGACAATTTTATTCTGAAAACAATTTCAGCAACATATTTTCAACTGGCTCTGCAATACCACGCTACTCACCTTATTCTGAGTGACTACTGCCAATTTGTAGTGGACTGTGCACAGTTTTGAAACTTCCTGACAGATAAAATGGTTTGAAACTTCCTGACAGATAAAACTGTGTGTCTGACCTGAACTCCAAACAGGAACCTGCCAGGAAGTTTCGAAACAGCACACTCTCTACTGCAGAGTGGTCATTCATTCTGGAAACAAACCACCAGGCTGTGTCTAAAACACACTTCCACAATGTCCTTTCTTCTAGGAGTACTAGTCCCTCAAGCTGTGTGGGAGAACTTTCGTTAAGTATAGGAGGTAGAACAAGACATACTGACAGAAGCATAGCTCTAAGAGTACGTTACGAATCTAGTTTGGACGGTCAGTCAGCAGAGCACACCTGTAGCAGGCAAAATTCCACATTCTAATTTCCACCTGCCATGCAGTTTTAATCCACCAAGAAGTTTCCAAAATACCTGCAAAATAGGTATCCTATGCACTGACACACTGTTCTTCAACTGTAGGATCGACTTACGCTGTTGCGGACTATTGCTCCCAGCTCTGACGGATAGTACTCGCACAAGACTTGTTGACACACAGCTTAACCGTACTGAGCATATTGTAACTAACACAATCAAACCAACACCTACTTTCTGACTACCCATGTTTAGCTACATACTAGTACCATCTCTGTGGCAAGAAAGAGAACTTATATGGAAGTACAAAAACCTACAGCAAGATGCTCACCTTCCTATCTACTGAAACATTTCAACCGTAACCAAAGCAAGGCTTCACTTTCGTCATCCACCCCTGTGAACTGCAAGCTGGTAAGGGCATTAATAATAATAATAATAATAATAATAATATTAGAGGCAGTCAAATGAAAACCAAACACCTGACACAATGGGACTACGGAATGGTTCCGTTAAAAAGTAACCACCACACACATTGAGACATTTATCCAACTGAGAGACGAGACACCCAGTTCCTGTTTCGCAGAACACAGTAGGCACCTGACAGATTCACAACTCCACCCACTCTTGCACTTCCTCGTCCGACTGGAACCGATGTCCACGTTTGTCTTTCTTCAGGTCACCAAAAGTGTGAAAATCGAATGGTGATAGATCCTTGCTGTACAAAGGATGTTGCAGTGTTTCCCAACCAAACTGCTGAAGTGTACCCATCATCCTGTCGCATGCCAACCTCGTACGAAGGCAGCAAACCGTTAACATTTCCTAACTCCCCGAGCGAAGATACCTCGCTCGCATTAGGGTGGTGTCGACACGAGACGAGTGCAAAGAATAATACTTCACCTCTGAGAGTGGGTCAGGGAAAGACAGAACATTGGTGCTTCTAGGGAGCCACACATGGCCCTCAGCAGACTGCAGTAGGCAGAGCAGGTGGACAAGATCTTCATTACGTGACAAAAGAAACGCTACTCCTAATGCAACCACACGTGCCAAGAGCTTTTACGTAGCAGTATTCTACTATAACAAATGCACTGAGCAGAATGAGAACTGCCGACACCTTTGTAATAGCGAGACATATGCAGTAATGAAAAGTGATGTCGGGTAGACATTAGCCACTACTTTGCCCCATAAAAATACACCAGCATTTTAGCTTGTAATGCAGACAGGTCAACAGCACTCGGTTCCCCGATTACAGTAAGGTCGCACTCGGCACAAGCCTCCTCGTAGATTTCTCGCATACTACTGGGCGACGGCAGCCGCTACTGGGAGAGAGGGCTACCTCGCCACGATCTCCAAACACAGACTTCAACATTACCGCCTGCCACTGCCGCAAATGTGCGGATTTGGGCGTCTCCCTTATCATCCCGCTCCAGTACGACAGCATTCCTCATACTTTAGCGGACGGACCAGGGGCTATCTAATCGGCAGGCCAGGATCGTCCTACGTCACGGCTACACGACAGAAATAATCACAGTTCAACAGACGAAGAAGAACAGCAATCAGCAGGAGGGACAGAGCATTCGGCACATCCAAAATTGTCGAGTAAGTCCAACACACACCTCCTGTCACTGCCGTGGCATTGCCGTACAGCCAGCAACGAAGCCACCGCGGGTGCAGCCGTCGCAGCAGTTGCCGGCGAGGAACGGACACGCGGCGTCAACTACCTCTAGCAGACCGACTGCCGCTTACGAGGCGGTTCTTCGGCGGACATCGACGGCCAATGTCAACGGCGAGTCGAGCAACTGCTTGTAACTTATGGAAATAAACAACTACTTTTGAATCTTCTTTCACTGCGCCTACCAGTGACAACAGATCAACTGGGGGGGGGGGGGGGGGGGATGTTATCGTGACAGAATTCCTGGGCGTTTTGACTTCAGGACGCATTGCAGTTTCTGCAAAGTGTCTTCACAGCACTGCATATGAACTGTGGCTCCACACTCGAGGAACTCGACGAGTAGTGAGCCCCTACTTTCAAAGGAGGAGGTCATCGTGACTCGTGTGAACAGCTTCCGATTTTTTTGACGGGGCCATTTGCCCTCAGGCTCGAAAAGGTGGCACCACATTCGGTTCGTGACGATACACGTCTGAAATGCATCCTCTTCCTCGTGGGAGCACAGCAGATGAGTCAGACTTGACACCATTCTATTCCTATTTTGTCCCTCCATTAGCTGACGTGACACCCACTGCGTGCAAATTTTGCAGTAATGCAAGTGGTCTTTGACGACGGCACGCCTACCCAAACACGAATTTCATCTTTCGTGATTCGTCAGTCTCTTCAGATAAGGCCATCAAATCTGGGATCAGGGATAATGGCTCATCGGGCTCGTCCGGC
Source organism: Schistocerca serialis cubense (assembly GCF_023864345.2). Lineage (NCBI taxonomy): Eukaryota > Metazoa > Arthropoda > Insecta > Orthoptera > Acrididae > Schistocerca > Schistocerca serialis. The sequence continues at coordinate 198,838,268 of NC_064648.1, read as the reverse complement.
GTGAAGATAGTCTCACGGCAATGTGGGCCCTTCCCAGAATCTCCTGTCACTCGTGCACACACGTTACAGACACGCACTTTTCACCATACAGAGTGGACACGCAATAAGGAATTTCGCCTTCTCCAGCACCCTCGGCAACCACAAAACAAACCACACACACCTGTGCTCCTCTTTGCTCGCCTCCACGTTTACAGCTGGATGAACGCACTAGACCAGTCCACCAACAAATGTGGTACAACCCAGTAACTGCGTACACTTGTTACGTGGCACAAACTCATTCCCATCACAGCAGTGACAGAATAGAAACTTGACAACCGTGGGGCCACCTGTTCCACAAACTGCGCACAATGGCAGGTGTTTGGTTGTATTTGAATGGCCCTTATCCTGCACACTCACACAAAGCTGCCTAATGCTACGAACGAACAACTTGAGATGCCGTGCATATCGACAGATCCACTCGGCTCAATTGCCAGACGAGATTCTGGCCAATTCTTAACTGAACGGGAACCGTCACAGGCAGGTATTTCAATTCTCTGCTGAAGTGGAAGAAAATAACTTCAAGTTGTGCCTGTGGCACTGAAAAGCAGTTGTAGAGCAGTTGTTTTTAGAGTCCATATTCCACTCTGCAGCAGAATATGTGTGGTCACAACATACCTAATACTGTGGAACAATTTATCAGTTCCGAGTAATTACATGCCAAGTATTCACCCATCGACCCACTGGGCTACACGACTGTCACAATGCAGTACATACCTCTTGGAGGGGTCCTTCTGCAGACAATCGACAATCATCTTGCGGAACGTTTTGCCGTACGCCTTGTACTGGTCCTTCTCTTCTGCCCCCGTGTCCAGTGTCGGCGGATCGTTCTGCAGTGTCAGCATCAGAACCTGCCAAAAGCACACATTAACTAAGAAACCAAACGAACACACACACACACACACACACACACACACACACACAATGTACATGTTCCACTACTTACGACTGTGTGGTCTCATGAGCAATCAATATCCTATTTTTAAAATACAGGAACACTATTAATTATTTACTACACAAGAACCAAACATTGTAGAGATCATACATATGTCATTTAGAAGAGAAATCCTGAAAGTTGTATACCGCCTCAACGTAGTTTAGTAATTTGCCGATAGTCAGCACTAGTCGCAAACATGGCAAGTTCATGTGCGGAGCAAGCTGTCTGTGTATTGGAGTTCAACAGAAACAAGTGTGATACAGCTGTTCAACAGAAAAGTGAACAGGTATAATTGTTGAATCTCGGGTACAAAGTATCCACACAAATGCACTGAATTTGAGTGCGATTCCCCAAAGATAAATGTTTTTAGTGACACCTCATGTCCAAAACTGTACGGGCCATTCTTCTTCGCTGAGAGCACTGTCACTAGATATTCCTACTCGGACATGTTGCAGCGATGGCTGATACTCCAAATGCAATCTGACTGTCCGTTCATCTTTCAGCAGGATGGGGGTCCACCCCGTTTCCATCGTGAAGTTCACGGGTACCTGAACACTGAGTTGCCACATCGGTGGATCGGCCGTGTTACAGAATGGGACAGCTGTTTCACGAAATGACCTTACTGATCACCAGATCTCCCACTGTGTGATTTTTCTCTGTGGGGACACCTTAAAGATCTCATGTGTGTACTGCCTCTACCAAGTGATGTAGCAGAGCTCCAGGAGAGAATACAGTAAGTGACTGCCACAGTCGACAATATCGTACTGGGGTGGGTACGGCAAGAATTCGATTACCGTATTGACATCTGCCGGGTCACTCACGGTTCACGTGTTGAATGTTTGTAAAAAAACCTTCAGAATTTCTCTTCATAATGCAATATGTATGACATCTGTACAATGTTTAGTTCTTGTGCAATAAATAATTGAAAGTGTTGCCACACTTCATATACACCCTGTATATACACTGCTCTAAAGAACTATGGGAACAAGACTTTGGCCATCTATCATAGTCCACTGAACAATAACTTAGAACTGGTATGCTACCGAATTATATCTTTATCTTTCACAATTCAAGTATACAACCAAATATCATCATTACACGTCCAATCGCTTACATAAAAAGAACCAAAATATCTGAGACGTGCCAGGAACGAACTGCAAACCATCATTCAGTGTGTCATTCTGGATGCTTTTCATCATACTTTGAGATGTTCAGTAACGTGTGTGCCCTCCGTGAGAGTTTATCACTGCCTGACAATGGTGTGGCAGGCTCCGCGTGAATGTACAGAGACCACATTGTGGTATCTGTTCTCGTTCTTCACTGAGATTCGACGAGTTCTCAGAGAGTGTGGTGGAACAGCACAACCACGAACAGAACTGTGAAGCACGTCCCACACATGCGTGACGGGGTTTAGGTTAGGACTTACCACTGAAAATTTCATCACTTAAATGTCAAGGCTTCGCAAGACATCCCTGCTGACACCTGCCACATGGGTGCAGGCATTAGAACGAATTCAGAGTCACCACCATATGCAGCAGCCACCACACAGTCCAACAGGGTCTGTTCAATGTACTGCTCGGTGGTAAGTATATCGTGGACGACGACACAGTCCGTAGCGGTGTTAACACTAAAGCCTCCCCACAGCACCACAGAATCTCAGAAATTTGTGAGAATGACACATTTAGCCAGTGACAAGTTGCCAGTTCAGACGGAAATGGCAGAATTGAGGGCGAGCTGCAAGACAGTGTCGTGTCAAGTTTGGTACTCTTAACATTACGTCTGAGTCACGAGAGAAATTGTACTAACTGAAATAAAGGAATTGGAGCATGTGAATAAGTGGGGTAATTAACAACCTGGCCTGCATGGCATTATGAGTTAGTATTTGCTGTTAGAGGAGGTGAGTAAGGGAACTGTGTATGGTCGTTCAGTACTAGACTTGGGTTGATGGTCATGTATTCATTAATTTCCATGATTTCCCTTCATTTGTGGGTGTGATGTAATACATCTCTGGAAATGGAGATACTCTGTACATGCACTAGTTTAAAATCTTCGATCCAACAAAATTTCACTGCACCACACACTTATCTTTGTACCCAATGATTGCATAACAGATGAAAACTGGTCTGTGGAACAAATAATGAACATTGTAGAATATTACACCAGTGTTGTGCGTGTTTCATTGATAATGTACAAACTATTCTGCCAATAACCGATGAAACAATCAATCGATGTATGAATTACTAGCATTTTTGTTTTGCATACTGGTTTTCTAGTTGCTATGGGTTTATTTATCAATAGCTATTTTCTATTTGTAGTTCAATGTTGTTATTTCAGTTTACATATTGCCATTTCATCATTTGAAGTTAGGAAGTCGAGCTGTGGATGCTTGAAAACTGGATGCCAAGAGGAGAAATCTGAACTTTCTGACATTTCCTTCTGTCCGAGTTCAATACAGGGGTGGCAGCAGCAGCGGTGACAGCCAAAAACATTTGCACCATGTGGGGGAGTAAAGCCATTTGACAGAGCACAGCAAGGAAATTGTTTTCTTGTTTTAAGGAGGATCATTTTGACATTAGTGACTCTCCACATTCAAAAAGACCTTTGGGGTTGGACGATTGCTTGAACGCATTAGTCCACCGTGATCCACATCAGTGTAGTCGAGAACTGCCAAACGTGATGAACACTGATCATTCCACGATTGTGTGACACTCGCATTTAATGGCGAAGGTTCAAAAATAAGATTTACAGGTACTGCATGCTCCAAGCAAAATCACAAACATCAGTGGGAAGCTGTATGTGCATCTCTTCTCACTTGTCATCGAACAGCTCGTGAATGACACCGACTACTCGAAATTCGTATCATTACCGCTGACAAGAAATGGTGTCTTTATACTAACATAAGGAGAAGGAGGGAAAGCTTGAGCCCAAACAAAGCAGCAGCTCCCCGTACAAAGACCTGCACAAATCCACAAAATATAGAGTTACACATCTGGTGGAACAGTGATGGTATGTTGCACTATAAATAGCTTTCCTGAGGTGTCACCATCACTGCCGACATTTACTAAATAAATGTAGCTCCATCCTACGTTTGGCCTGTGGGACTTCGGCTGGTCGATTTCCAATAATAGAACACCAACAGGCATTATTTCTGTTTTATTTGTTAGGCAATCAGTTTCAACATTTCATTATGTCATCTTCAGGCCTGTACAGTGAAGGTTACAAAAGAGTAAATAAAATAGAAAGAAACATTCCACATGGGAAAAATATATTAAAAACAAAGATTCCATGACTTACCAAATGGGAAAGCACTGATGGATAGGCACAATAAAAAAACACACAAACACACACACAAAATTTCAAGCTTTCGCAACCCACGGTTGCTTCGTCAGGAAAGAGGAAAGGAGAGGGAAAGATGAAAGGATGTGGGTTTTAAGGGAGAGAGTAATACGTACATGGTAAAAAGTCAGAGAGTATTGTCTAAGTGAAGCAAGTCTTACATGTTAATTTACATAAGTAAAAGAAAACAGTCTTAATTAAAATCTACATTTTAAAACGTAATTTGTACTATCAGAAATTAACCAGTTATTCCTGCACACTGCGAAAACATCAGTAACCTAATGGAAGTAATCATAAAACAGAAGTGTCAAAGCAATGCAACCTGTATACCCATTGTCTGCAAATATGTACGATTATGCGTGGTAAGACTATCGGTTTTTGTCAAAAAGTAAAAGAGGTGGGCAAAGGGACCGACTCATCGTATGCAAAGTAAGATAACAGTATCATATATCATGTACAGTGAAGGGGGTTCACTGTAAGTTATGATAATCTGCACAGTAAGTAAACAAAAAGGAATGACAAAAGAGGAATTACAGCTATTGGAACACCACAGATTTTCTCAATGGTTATTAGACAACACTCAGTAAGGAGGAACCATAATAATACTAGGATGACGACTAAAATGTAAAACTGTGTGCCCACCCACGTAATAAGATGAAGGAAACCAAAAACGAGAAGTGGATATTGCATACATTAAGCTTTTAAAAAGCACACCTTTTACAACAGTACCAGCAAGGTTATTATATCACCTATTGAAAGAACACTATTTATGAGATGAGAAAACAACATCAATTTTTGGGCAGAAAATTCCTATCATCATACCTCTGAGGAGTATCTATGGAAAGATCATCATTGGCAGTAGTCTCGTTATCGGAAGTTGTAGGGAAGGGGAAAAAGCTGCTACTACTACTACTACTAAACTATCTCACAGTGGATTTTATATACAGAGTAGTGCTCAACCAAACCAGATGCAAACTGTTCCGTATAAATCACAGGGGAGACACAAAAACCTAGAAGTAAACTCAAGTACACCACGAAATGTTAAACCAAGTTCACACTGGGTCCCAAAATTGGCATAGTTAAAGGATGATATACACTTTGCCATATAACATCCAAATATATCACTTCTTAATAACTTAATGACATCGTAATTCTGTCAGAGACAGCAAAGGACTTGGAAGAGCAGTTGAACGGAACGAATGGTGTCTTGAAGGGAGGATATAAGATGAACATCAACAAAAGCAAAACGAGGATAATGGAATGTAGTCGAATTAAGTCGGGTGATTTTGAGGGTATTAGATTACGAAATGAGACACTTAAAGTAGTAAAGGAGTTTTGCTATTTGGGGAGCAAAAGAACTCATGATGGTCGAAGTACAGAGGATATAAAATGTAGACTGGCAATGGCAAGGAAAGCGTTTCTGAAGAAGAGAAATTTGTTAACATCGAGTATAGATTTAAGTGTCAGGAAGTCATTTCTGAAAGTATTTGTATGGAGTGTAGCCATGTATGGAAGTGAAACATGGACAGTAAATAGTTTGGACAAGAAGAGAATAGAAGCTTTCGAAATGTGGTGCTACAGAAGAATGCTGAAGATTAGATGGGTAGATCACATAACTAATGAGCAAGTATTGAATAGGATTGGGGAGAAGAGAAGTTTGTGGCACAACTTGACCAGAAGAAGGGATCGGTTGGTAGGACATGTTCTGGGGCATCAAAGGATCACCAATTTAGTATTGGAGGGCAGCGTGGAGGGTAAAAATCGTACGGGGAGACCAAGAGATGAATACACTAAGCAGATTCAGAAGGATGTAGGTTGCAGTAGGTACTGGGAGATGATGAAGCTTGCACAGGATAGAGTAGCATGGAGAGCTGCATCAAACCAGTCTCAGGACTGAAGACCGCAATAACAACAACAACAACAACAACACAATAACTTAATTGCAGGAAAGTCACTAGAAAATGATCTCCACTACCCAGACCATTAAATGCAGATGAAAATGCATAGATTTAATAGTTACAATCCGCCAACATGGTAATGTGTGTGTGTGTGTGTGTGTGTGTGTGTGTGTGTGTGTGTGTGAGAGAGAGAGAGAGAGAGAGAGAGAGAGAGAGAGAGAGAGAGAGAGAATTTACAACACACTTAACAAGTATTGTTGATCTCAAAATTTATTCTTTGTCTTATATGGACTGCAGAATTCAAGACTGACTCACCTTCATGGGAGGGTATTTGTGGTACGGTGCGGTTCCTGTGGCCATCTCTATGGCTGTAATGCCGAAAGACCATATGTCAGCTTTGAAGTCATACCCGTGGTCCTGCAAACAACAATTTTATTATTCCAGATATCATTTCTATTTTCAAACTAGAACAAATATTTCTCTGATACTTCAAAACACGCATAACTGTATTGACAGCGTTTATAACGATAGTACACGTAACAAAACAAGCAATTAGCTCGACCAACTGCAGTACTCGATCTGATACAAAATATCCGAACAATTATTAGTAAACATTAATATGGGATGTGTCCACCCTTCACCTTAAATATAGCTTCGACTCTACTGGTGAGTTTCAATGAAGTGTCAATGACTGAAGGTGTGCCAGCCCAAGAGCCAAAACCAGAGAAGATCATGATTTTGATTGCTAGGGACGGGAGCGAATCTGACATTCTAACTCACCCCAAAGGTGTTCCACAGGGTTCAGGTCATGACTTTGGGGAGGGCAGTCCAATTCAGGAAAGTTATTGTCTGCCAAATATTTCCTCACACATGCCACTTTATGATAAGGTGCACTGTCATGCTCATACAATCTATCATTGTCTACAAGAAACACAATACTCTCTCCATCCTCCTACACTGGAGAGTCCACCTCTTAAGAAATCCAGTGATCCATTGTGCATTAGAGGGGTGTCCGGACACTCGATCGGATAATGCAATATGCCTATTAGCATGTTACATGCATAGTAGTATTTGTTGTCAGTAACAGCCAATACATTTCATTTATATATTATTCATATATACACTTATTTCTTTGTAACAGCTTTTGTATTATCTGTTTTTTTTTTGTTGGGAGTCACATTGAGAGTGAGGAGACAACCATAGAAAATATAAACATACATAAAAGAGCCGCAAGAGTGATCTAGCTCACTGTAAAGATCTATTCAGAACCTTGGGGGTTTCTAACCACAAGTAAGTGCATGTAGGCAAAAAAGAGTGTTGATAAGTACTGCACAAACAGCTCTGTCCATAACCGTGGAGTGAGAGTTAGACTAACTCTCACCTACCAACAAAGTACAAACACGAATCTCAATGCAGCATTTTCTACCGAGCAATTAAACTGTACACTAAGTCGCCAAGTTGATTAGAGAGGTTTAAAGGATTACTCGGATAACATATAGTAGGAGTTTGCAAAAAATGTTAACACAAATAAGTGATAATATAAATTATCACTGTCATTTTCAAGCGCATTATTCCACAATAATATTTCCTCTTTGGCGAAATGATACAGATCATTTACCATGATTCCAACCTATCAGGAGCTGAGAAAAGGACAACTGATGGACAATTAAGGATACATTGAGAGCTTCTGGTGAATTTCATCTATTCTTTATACTGGAAACATAAGTGATGGAGCATTATATAAATATATATTTTTTTACTTGTAACACTTAGGCACTTGATTTTAATAGTCATATTAATATATTTTTATTTGCTCTCATTTAAATCATTCCTTTTATTCTTTTTTCATCTGGAATCTTTGTCCACACAATTTTAATTATTTTTATCTATCTATCTAACTATTTAAAGGTTAAAAAATAATGATGTAATGGTTAAAAACCAGAGGAGAAAATAATCTATTTATATTGGCTACACAATGGCGTCAAATTTAATTCTTGTTGTAACATGTAAATTTTTATAAAATGGGAACCATTTTACAAAAGATTAAAAGCATGAATTCTTCTCACACCATGGGCATAGTAAAATAGAAGAAGATTTAAATGAAAGAAGGTTTTATAAACAAAAATAAAAGTCAAGCAAAATGAGTAATAGAAATGATGATTGCAGTAAGGGTGAAAATAAATGATGAGAAGGAAGAAATAAATCAAAGTAAATACATAAAAATAATTAAAATCAAATGGGCATAGTTTCCAAATGAAAAACGAGTGAAGGACAAAAAATGAGAGCTACTAAAAAAACCTAAGACATTATTGCAATTATGTGGTGAACGACTACAAATAAAGAAACAGACACACACACCAATTAACTGAATAGAAATAATAACGCCAGCCACTTCAATAAAGATGCATGATAAACACTCTTGACACCCAATGGGACTTTAATCTGCAACTTTTAGCACACCAGTAAAATAACTTTTCTGCTACGCTATGCTAGACAAAAATTATAGTTATTTCAAGGGGTTATTGATTAACAAGGAAGTATTTATTTATATATTTATTTACTTATTTTAGGGTTCACTAGAATGAACAGCTGCAATGTGTGATGCCTGGGACGGTAACCTACACCACTGTATAGGTGAGACCTTCCCTCGTGATATCATCCACAGCTTTAAGTGAGATTTTGCAACTGTGTTAGGTGAAGGAAGATTAGGATGTAATGTCCTTTCAATGACGAGTCATAAGAGATGGGGCACAATCTTGACTATGACCACACACTTGAATACAACAGGATGGGGAAGGAAGGAAATCAGAATTCGGCTGTGTCCTCATCCAAGACTAGATACTGGCATTCACTTTACACAATCTAAGGAAACCACAGAAATCGCAAATTCGTATCACTGGACAGGGATACGAACCCAGCACCTCTCGAGAGCAAGTCTGATATTTAAAACAGTGCCTCAACTCAATCTGTATGTCAGCTGAGGTGTTGGTACCTGTTCTAACAAAGTATCTCTTCTAGCCAACTGAAGCAATGAAACTACCAACAAATTGTGAAAATCCAAACCCACCTAAGCTGAAACCTAAGAATGCCATCTAACCAACAGTTCCTGAGAATCATCACTGAATTCCATTTTAGCCAAATAAAGTTACGACAATCACCGTCCAGAAATAAGTTTCTAAAATATTGAGAAGAATACTAAGCTGGACTCAGGAAGTCAAGTTCATGTGCAGAACATATGCTGAGACTCAAAAACATTCTCACATACAATGATTTACAGAGCCTTGCCGTACAAGCAATGTCTGTCAACTTCCAAATGGGCTACAAGTCAATGGACAGACTTTTCTCTTCCAGACGTAACCAAATGGGGACTAGAGAAAAAGACCTGAAAATTTGTGAAGGAGATAGTTACAAATATGCTACCAAAAGCAAAATTCAGAGAGAAACTGTCAATGAGCTTAGATACCAGAGCTAATCAAACTATGGGAAAACCAGGATGGAATGTAAAAATATTATAGAAACAAGACATTTCCAGATCGAAAACCTTTTCCCTCAATCTTAAACTGTGATGCTACGACACCACAGCAATACCTCCCATACTGTATGCCCCAGAATTTAACACGGTCAGAAATGGTGAACTCTTTAGAATTAAAGGGTTAAAAATCCTGAGAAAAATTGTGGATCCCACGAAAAGAGATGAGAGCATAAAGAACTGGACACAACAGAGAACTAGAAACAATTACACCACATTACAAGTGCAATGAGAAAGAGGGGACTAGTCTTATGGTTCCAGAATAAGAGGGCTAGATTCAGATAAATGTTTGCCAGAGTTAAGAACTACACAACCCTAAATCCCATCTACTTTTTATCTCCCTTACGCATAAGAAGATGATACTGGTAGCAGTGTGAATAGGAGAGGAAAATATGAAAGCAGTGGTGCTTGCAGATGATTGTTGTGTAGGGAAATTGGGAAGGAGAGGTTCGAAAACTGAAATGTACTGAAGCAAGTGGTGCGACTACGTGTATTCAAATTTAGTGCAAAGAAATATGAAATGACTGAACGAGGAGTACGAGTAGAATAAGAATGGATGCAAGTTTTACAGTGCAAGTACTAAAGTGGAATGTCTGAAGTAACTGGGGAGCACAATAGAAGACAGCCAGAGATAAGTGAAAGGGAAAGACAACAACACTTTCTTGCAGAGCAACAAGCCAAATCTGGATCAAGGATGTACCACCAAAAGCATGCAAATGTTACAACGCACGTATTGTGCTCCAATACTTGTGTGCACCAGAAATGTGGGTAACGAAGAAAAGGAAGGAGAGCAGGACACTGGCTTGCTAGAAGCAGGATAAGACTGAGTAAGAGCATGAATGAGAAAGTGAGAGAAATAATTAAAGAAGCCTTTGGAAGAGATAATGGAAAAGACAAGACTACAATGGTAAGTGCATGTTAAAAGAATAAGAATTAGCAGGATAAATAATGGGAAAGTGTGTGGGGGGGGCTGTCTATTTTTGACAAAGGCCTTGCCCTTGGCTGAAAGCAAACTTTCCAAAAGCCTTTTGTTGTGCCTTTCAGCAACTCAGCATCTCCACTATATGGAGAATTGGCAGGACACAGACAGGCCCAGAAAATGACAATAGAAAGCAAGAGATCTAGATTAAGACCAAGAGACAGATGAATTGTTTTAAGTCAGGAAGATTTTGTCCTCGCCTTCCAGCACGTCAGTCACCGCCTGTCGGTCGCCGAGTGAGATGCTACAATGTGTTTGTCAGATTACCGATTCTCTCGAGATAACTGAATGTGTGGAGCAAAGATACTGCATTATATTTTGTCAAAAGCTTGGTGATTCTCAAAGCAATTGGCTCTCCTACTGGTGTACTAGAGTACTGATGTGGTAGTATTTCAATTGCTACCAGCATTGCAGACAAAAACTTATCTCCAGAATGAGATTTTCACTCTGCAGCAGAGTGTGCGCTGATATGAAACTTCCTGGCAGATTAAAACTGTGTGCCCGATCGAGACTCGAACTCGGGACCTTTGCCTTTCGCGGGCAAGTGCTCTACCATCTGAGCTACCGAAGCACCACTCACACCCGGTCTCACAGCTTTACTTCTGCCAGTATCTCATCTCCTACCTTCCAAACTTTACAGAAGCTCTCCTGTGAACCTTCGTAGGAGAGCTTCTGTAAAGTTTGGAAGGTAGGAGACGAGATACTGGCAGAAGTAAAGCTGTGAGTACCGGGCGTGAGTCGTGCTTCGGTAGCTCAGATGGTAGAGCACTTGCCCACGAAAGGCAGATGTCCCGAGTTCGAGTCTCGATCGGGCACACAGTTTTAATCTGCCAGCAAGTTTCAAAAACTTATCTGTCTGTGGTGTAATTAAACCCCGACATCTAGCCACTGCACTAACAAGGGGAGCTTATGCACTTGCCCACTTCAATTCACATTACATAAGGAGCTATCCAAAAGTTTCCGTTTGAATGCCATACAGTCCTGAATTCGTATGCCAATTGTGCAAAATCATGAGAAGCACCCCACTGAGTCACCAGGTGGAAAACAACTATCTGATGAAACACCACGTCCTGCTGCGAGAAGAAGTTGCTTACTGCGTGCTGCACACCCTCATCTGACAGAAATCGTCATCTGCGAGACCTTTAAGTAACCGAAGGTGCGATGACTATGTGGGAAGGTATCGGGACTAAAGGTGTGGAGTGCTAGGGTTTCTCCTGCACGAGTTGGCGTAATTTCTGAGTTACGACATACGTAATACGGGGAAACGCATTATCGTGCGACAGCAGAAACCCCTCTCGCAGTCCTCCCGGTTTTGACAGACCTGCTGACCCGCCTACACGCTTCATTTGCAGATGCACGTTTACTTCGGCAGCATAGAACAGGATGACAGCACTCTGCTCCTGTCTGGACATATTTGGTAATTATGTAATCGCAGTTCACGTTAGTGCACGTACTGTGCACGTGTCGGAAAGTAACGAATGCCACTCCGATCCATTGCCTATATGACAGTGCTAATGTACCAAGATCAGAGCCACCCAACATTGCATACACTGCATATACACAACAGCAGTGCTCTCAAAAGGAAACTTTTGGACCACCCCTTAAACCTATAGGCTCCGTATGTCAGCATTCAACATCAGTTCCCTACGGCATTACACAGCAATTCTCAAAAATACTCGAATTCAACCACCGTCTAGAGCCGTTAAGTACGAGGGTTGCACCAAACGTAAGGTTTCCGACAAGCTACAGCTTCGAGGGAAGGTACTACGCTAAATTCGACAACGGTGTCGTGCGCAGCAGTTCCCCTGCTCTCGAGCCCACCGTCCACGATTCTCTACGTCGCTCAGGGTCTGCTCGGCAGCCGTCAGAGGTGGAAGAGTCGATCGCCGCTCCCACCTAGTGTGAGGTTCGAGCGGTACTCCGGTTTCTCCACGCGAGGAAGTTACCGCCTGTGGAGATTCGTCGGCAACTGACAGTTTTATGGCGAAGAGTGCATGTCCGTTCAGCACTTCCGCGAATGGTGCAGGGCTTTTGCCGGGGGTCGCACAGAAGTTCACGACGAACGGAGTGGAAGACCATAGGTTTCGGATGTGATTGTCCCGAAGATCGACAGCGAGCTGCTCAAAGATCGGACGGTCACTGTCCGTGAACTTGTAGACGCAATTCCTGAAGCTTCCCATTGCACAAGTGAAAGAACTTTTAACAGAAACATTGGACTACTGCAAGGCGTGTGCTCGTTGGGTCCCCCCGGGTGCTGACTGACAAACACGACGAGCGACACCTCGACAGTGCTCGCAAGTTCCTTCAATGAAGTGAGGGGGCAGGCAACAAGGAAAAGTAGCTGGACTATCATCACGGGAGATGAAATGTGGGTGTTTCATTACACCCCCGAAACAAAAGAACAATGTCAGTGGTGTCACTCCGATTCACCGCCACCAAAGAAATTCAAACAAACGCAGTCGGCAGGAAAGGTTATGGCGACTGTTTTGGGATCGGAAGGGGGTACTCCTCATCAATTTCGTGCAACTTAGAATGATGATAAACTCGAGACAGATATTGTGAGACACTGACCAATCCCGAATCACCGGAGAGGACTACTGACGGAGGTAGTAGTGCTTCTTCACGACAACACTCGACCCCATTCGCTCGTCAAATGCGTGAGATTTTGAAGATATTTGGGAGGACTGGTATGCCCCATTCCGCATACAGCCAAGACTTAGCTCAAAGATAAAGAAACACTTAGGTAGCAAACACTTCAAGAGCAACGATGTCCGATCAAAGGTCACATGCTTCCTCAATGGGTTGGCAAGAGACTACCTCGACTTAGTAATACAAAAACTGGAGCACCGTCTTCAAAAGTGAGTTAAAAAAAAAGAGAGAGAGAGAGACAGAGAGAGAAAGAAGGAGACTGTAGAAAAATAGACAAAAGTGTAAGATTTTGATGTCTTCTATTTGTAAAAAATATGGGAACCTTACTTTTGCTATAACTCTCATTTAAAAATTTCGAAATTATTAACAATTTAAAAGTTGGTTTGAATCTATTATTAGGTATCAACAGAGGGTGGACAAACTAATACAAACACCATGCAATATAGTACATCTTGTTGCAAGTTGGCACCACTGTGAACATATAAACACTGACGCGGCTGAAGTGCCCAGTTGACATGCCAAATCTTTGAGGTTATCTTTTTCCTCTAGGAGGTTATCTTTCAGTGTATTTTACATTTTTTCTGCGACTCGATACAAGCACTCGGTGAAAGATCAGACTTCAAGACAGGTCAACTTGTTTGTGACAAATGGCCGAACCATTTAACATTTCACAAGCAACAGTATCGACAGTAATAACAGCACACACACAAAACTCTGTAAGACACCATTGGCGAACAGGAATAGAGGGCAAAAGCTCAGACATCACTGAAGCAATAGGCAGATGTTTCTGTACAAAACTGGGAGAACACTCCGTCAGTAACTATTCTGACACTCCACGCAACTATTCTGTGAAGAACTGAAGCTGTTCCCAAAGCCAATGGTGGACCAACACCTTATTAATAAATAAATATTATGTATGTGATGTTCACATTACTTTCTCCACCCCCTGTACATCTAAAGATCTACTCTGCAATTTATAGTTAAGTGTTTGGCATAGAATTCACTGAATTTCTCTACCGTTCCACTCTTGAACGGTTGTTGTTGTTGTTGTTGTCTTCAGTCCAGAGACTGGTTTGATGCAGCTCTCCATGCTACTCCATCCTGTGCAAGCTTCTTTATCTCGCAGTACCTACTGCAACCTACATCCTTCTGAATCTGCTTAGTGTATTCATCTCTTGGTCTCCCTCTACGATTTTTACCCTCCACGCTGCTCTCCAGTACTAAATTTGTGATCCCTTGATGCCTCAGAACATGTCCTACTAACCAGGCCCTTCTTTTTGTCTAGTTGTGCCACAAACTCCTCTTCTCCCCAATTCTATTCAATACTTCCTCATTAGTTATGTGATCTCCCCATCCAATCTTCAGCATTCTTCTGTAGCACCACATTTCGAAAGCTTCTATTCTCTTCTTGTCCAAACTATTTATTGTCCACGTTTCACTTCCATACATGGCTACACTCCAAATACTTTCAGAAACGACTTCCTGACACTTAAATCTATACTCGATGTTAACAAATTTCTCTTCTTCAGAAACTCTTTCCTTGCCATTGCCAGTCTACATTTTATATCCTCTCTACTTCGACCATCATCAGTTATTTTGTTCCCCAAACAGCAAAACTCATTTACTACTTTAAGCGTCTCATTTCCTAATCTAATTCCTCAGCATCACCCGATTTAATTCGACTACATTCCATTATCCTCGCTTTGCTTTTTTTTAGGTTGATATTATAGCCTCCTTTCAAGAGACTGTCCATTCCGTTCAACTGCTCTTCCAAGTCCTTTGCTGTCTCTGATAGAATTACAATGTCATCGGCGAACCTCAAAGTTTTTATTTCTTCTCCGTGGATTTTAATACCTACTCTGAATTTTTCTTTTGTTTCCTTTACTGCTTGCTCAATATACAGATTGAATAACATTGGGGAGAGGCTACAACCCTGTCTCACTCCCTTCCCAACCACTGCTTCCCTTTCATGCCCCTCGACTCATAACTGCCATCTGGTTTCTGTACAAATTGTAAATAGCCTTTCGCTCCCTGTATTTTACCCCTGCCACCTTCAGAATTTGGAAGAGAGTATTCCAGTTAACGTTGTCAAAAGCTTTCTCTAAGTCTACAAATGCTAGAAACGTAGGTTTGCCTTTCCTTAATCTTTCTTCTAAGGTAAGTCGTAAGGTCAGTATTGCCTCACGTGTTCCAACATTTCTACAGAATGCAAACTGATCTTCCCCGAGGTCGGCTTCTACAAATTTTTCCATTCGTCTGTAAAGTATTCATGTTAGTATTTTGCAGCTGTGACTTATTAAACTGATAGTTCGGTAATTTTCACATCTGTCAACACCTGCTTTCTTTGGGGTTGGACGGTGTGTACACAAAAACACTCAAATCTTTCCCTGCACACTGATTTCTCTTCTTTTTATCATTACTCCCGGTGTAGGAGCATTCAGTGGAGAAAGAATTGATTGAAATTTTGTGCAAAGACCTCACCACGAAAAAAATGCCTTCGTTTTAATGACTGCTAGCCCAAGTCGCTTATTGCATCTGTGACTCTTCTGTATTTCACAAAAACACAGGACGAGTTAAACTACTTTGAGCATTTTCGATGTACTCCGAAAAATTCTACCTGCTGACAATCTCTTACCCCAGAAAAGAATGGACGAGTCTAATGTAGCAGTCTCTAGTAGATCTGTTGCATATACTTTTGTAAGTGTCCTGCCAAAAACAAGCACTTTTTGTTTCATGTTGCCCATGACAATACCTACATGGCTTAATTTGTTTGTAACTATAATTCATAGGTATTTAGTTGAATTTACAGTCTTTAGAGTATTTTCCAACCATACAGATACACTATGTGATCGAAAGTATCTGGACACACCAAAAAACATACGTTTTTCATATTAGGTGCACTGTGCTGCCACCTGCTGCCAGGTACTCCGTATCAGCGACCTCAGTAGCCATTAGACATCATGAGAGAGCAGAATGGGACGCTCCGCAGAACTCACGGGCTTCAAACATGGTCAGGTGACCGGATGTTACTCGTGTCATACGTCGGTACGCGAGATTTCCACACTCCTAAACATCCCTACGTGCACTGTTTCCGATGTGATAGTGAAGTGGAAACGTGAAGGGACACGTACAGCACAATAGCGTACAGGCCGACCTCATCGGTTGACTGACACAGACCTCTGACAGTTGAAGAGGGTCATGATGTGTAATAGGCAGACATCCGTGTAGGTAGACATCCATCCAGGCCATCACACAGAAATTCCAAACTGCATCAGGGTCCACTGCAAGTATAAGACAGTCTGGCAGGAGCTCAGAAACTCTGATTTCACAGTTGAGTGGCTGCTCGTTAAGTCACACATCACGCTGGTAAATGCCAAATGACACCTTGCTCGGTGGAAAAAGCATAAACATTGGCCGATAGAACAGTTTGGAGTGACGAATAACGGTACACAATGTGGCAATCCAATGGCAGGGTGTGCGTATGGCGAATGCCTGGTGAACGTTATCTGCCAGTGTATGTAGTGCCAACAGTAAAATTCGGAGGCGGTGGTGTTATGGTGTGGTCATGTTTTTCTTGGAGGGGGCTTGCATCCCTTGTTTTGAGAGACACTATCACAGCACAGGCCTCCGTTGATGTTTTAAGCACCTTCTCACTTCCCACTCTTGAAGAGCAATTGGAGGATGGCGACTGCAGCTTTTAACACGATCGGGCACCTGTTCATAATGCACGGCCTGTTGCAGAATGGTTACACGACAATAACATCCCTGTAGTGGACTGGCCTGCACAGAGCTCACCTGAATCCTATAGAACACCTTTGCGATCTTTTGGAACACCGACTTCGTGCCAGGCCTCACCGGCCGACATCGATACTTCTCCTCAGTGCAGCACTCCGTGAAGAATGGGCTGTCATTCCCCAACAAACCTTCCAGCACCTGATTAAACGTATTCCTGAGGGAGTAGAAGCTGTCATCAAGGCTAAGTGTGGGCCAACACCATACTGAATTCCAGCATTACCGATGGAGGGCGCCACGAATTTTTACGTCATTTTCAACCAGTTGTCCGGATACTTTGGATACCACAGTGTAATTCGCGAACGTTAAGTGTGTTCCATAGTTCTGGGCAATTGGGTTTTATCTTCTGAGGACTTTACTAGAAGGTAAATGACAAGAGTCTTCTGCAAACAACCTACAGAGGGCTGGTCAGATTGTCACCTAAATCAATTATGTAGACTTAACAGCAGATGACCTGTACTACTTCCTTCGGAAACACATATTACTTCCTTTTTATTTAATGACATTCCATAAATTTACTACAAACTGTGACCTTTCTGGCAAAAAATCATGAACCCAGTTGCACAACCGAGGCAATACCCCGTAGGCATGCAATGGTATTGTTTTTGGGGAAATTCAGCTAACAGTGTGGACACTGCAGATACAGGGGAAAAAATCATTTAGTAATTGTGCACTGTACAGCATAAAGAACCATGTCAGCCATTATCAAACAATAACTCTTCCACTATCTGAGAGTAACCATTCTGTTCACATACAATACAAGACACTTTATGCTTCCCATACACCCAGGCTCTACCATACATGAGAATGAAATTAATTATAAACTATAAGAGGACATGATAATGCAAATGAACTTAGGTCCACTCAAAAGGAAGCTATATACATAGCAGTGATACTGAAATGCTGTTACTCAGTGGATGAATCTTGTAGGACGAAATGGTAATTTGACCTGTATACAACTTGTTACATATACACGCAAATACTTGTCCATATAAACATAATTTCAATGTCGCTATTTACTACTGTCAAATAATCATTACAACTGTAATGTAAATTTTTGACACGTCTGTATGCAACCCATATGGACTGCTAATGTATGTCATGAGATGAATAATCTGCTGTTCACAGTTCCTGTTAGCTGAGAGGGTAGCATAAAAAAATGGCTCTGAGCACTATGGGACTAAACGTCTGTGGTCATCAGTCCCCTAGAACTTAGAACTACTTAAACCTAACTAACCTAAGGACATCACACACATTCATGTCCGAGGCAGGATTCGAACCTGCGACCGTAGCAGTCGCGCGGTTCCGGACTGAGTGCCTAGAACCGCTAGACCACCGCAGCCGGCAGTAGCATAAAAGTCTAGTAGTCTTGCGGTCACTGGTTCAAATTAACTAACAGCAACTTCTTCTTTACTTTCATTTAAATTCCATATTTATTAACAAAAGCAAATGGTAATTAACAAATGCTGAAACAGAATCTAGTACAATTCTTTTAATTACTCATTTACAAAAATTTATTAAAATTTGATACACAGAGGTGAAACGGTTTGCTGTTAAAATTATATACATCAAATAACTATTCAGTATCTAGAAGTAAAAAGGTATTTTACGAACTGTCTTAAATCTATAACCTACATGTATAAACAATCGCCTATATTTTCCAACGAAAAGATCGTGTAATATTTCAGAAAACCCATTGAAGATGCCTCGTAAATACGATGAAACACATCTGGATGTGCAAATTAAATAAAAAACTTAATATGTCACACGCAGAATGTGTTATTCTTTTAAACTACTGCAATTTATTTTATTTCCTATTTCACGTTTTGCACTTTTATCATATTTTCATTTGTAACTCTTCAGGCTTTCCCGGCGATCTAATGACATCTCGGGTTGTCGGGTGTTCTGCCAGATATCAGTGTCGTACTTGCACGATATTTCGGTCACGTAGCTCGTGACCTTCATCAGGTGCGACCTGAGACTGCTCCTCGAGTGGACCTGGTCCAGTATTTATGCCTATGGCCTTCCCCCTCCACCAACGGCTGCAGGCGCTTCCTCTGTGGTCCGCGCCCATTCCCTGCGACCTGCTGGAGCGTTGCTGCTCCGTTTTCCATCCGCTGCGGTTCTAGGTGTTCCCTCTGCGGTCCGCACCCACCAAACCCGCTCCTGGGGGTTTCATCAACGGTCTGGGGTACCAAGCGTTCCCCCTGCGGTCCGCGCCCGCTCACCACGACCTGTTGGTCGCTGGTTCCAGAGCCGCAGCGGACGAAAAACGGAGCGGCAACGCTCCAACAGGTCGTGGTGAGCGGGTGCGGACCACAGGGGGAACGCTTGGTACCCCAGACCGTTGATGAAACCCCCAGGAGTGGGTTTGGTGGGTGCGGACCGCAGAGGGAACACCTAGAACCACAGCGGACGGAAAACGGAGCAGCAACGCTCCAGCAGGTCGCAGGGAATGGGCGCGGACCACAGAGGAAGCGCCTGCAGCCGTTGTAGGAGGGGGAAGGCCATAGGCATAAATACTGGACCAGGTCCACTCGAGGAGCAGTCTCAGGTCGCACCTGATGAAGGTCACGAGCTACGTGACCGAAATATCGTGCAAGTACGACGCTGATATCCGGCAGAACACCCGACAACCCAAGATGTCATATTTTCATTTATTTGCATTTCTGTGAGATCAGTAATTAAAATAAAAATATGTTATTTTTATTAAATAATTAAGATTCAAAATTTGTTAATTAACAAATCGATTTGATGATAAATATAGAATTGAAATAAAAGTTAAAAAAAAGTTGCAACCAGTGATATTTGAACAAGTAACTCCGACTGTGGACTTTTCTGCAACACACTGAACTACTGGCTACAGTGTCAATGTTCAAATGTTTTGTAATCAACAGCACTCGTAAATCTAATATTTCAGGAAGACTTTTTCATATCACAACAAAGTTTTTATACAGAGACCTGTACGAAGCACCTACAGCCAAACATTTTTCCTAATGATCACCACACACTGCACAATAAATACTGCCAAATTACGTCAAGTATCCACAGACAAATGGTAAGGGAAAGTGGGACTGTACCTGTTCCATGACCTCTGGCGCCATCCAGCAGGGGGTGCCGACAAAAGTGTGGCGCACCTTCTGCCGCGAAAGGTCTCTGCCAGTCGCCAGCCACGCCGACACGCCAAAGTCTGCTATCTGCACTGTGCCGTCCTCACCCAGAAGGATGTTACCGGCTTTTATATCCCTGAAACAAAAAGTGTACCACACTGTGACATAGAGAACTAACTGTTCCCGAAATGGAACTTAAAGCGCGCCCCATAAAAACGCAGAACTACAAACAAGTTAATTGGTGAAATTCAGTAATTTACATATTGTTGCTGTGTACGGTACACGTGATTATGTACGAAATACAATATTATACAAATGGCCTCTACGAGTCTGCAGCATCACGCTATCTTCGAAGCAGTACATCTCGATTATACCCTCGTCTGAAATGCTACACCCCCAGTAACTTATAGATGTAATGGATTCTCCCTAATCACTCAACAGTTTTCTGTGCCCCTATCCTGCCATTTTGCTAGTTCACGAAGCCATTCCACAGGAAGTGCTACAGACAAGAGATTTTAAACTGATTCAGTTTTTCTAGATTTCCAGAAGGCTTTTGACACCGTACCTCACAAGCAGCTTGTAATCAAATTGTGTGCTTATGGAATATCATCTCAGTTATGTGATATATGATTTCCTGTTAGAGAAGTCACAGTTTTTACTAATTTATGGAAAGTTATCACGTAAAACAGGAACGATTTCTGGGTTACCCAAGGTAGTGTTATAGGCCCTCTGCTGTTGCTTATCTGTACAAATGATTTAGGGGACTATGTGAGCAGCTGCCTTAAGTTGTTTGCAGATGATGCTGTCATTTATCGTCTAGAAGATTAAAACAAATTGCGAAACAATTTAGGAAAGATATCTGTACGGTGCAAATATGTCAATTGACCCTAAATAATGGAAAGTGTGAGGTCATCCACACAAGTGCTTAAAGGAAACCATTAAACATTGGTTACACAATAAACCAATCAAATCTAAAGGCCGTAAATTCAACTAAATATCTACGAATCATAATTACGAACAGCTTAAATTGGAAAGAACACGTACAAAATGTTGTGGGGAATGGGAACCAAAGATTGCATTTTATTAGCAGAACATGTAAAAGATGCAACAGGTGTGCTAAAGAGACTTACACTAGACTTGACCACAGTCTTCTGGAGTATTGCTGTGCAGTTCGGGACGTACATCAAATAGGACAGTTAGGAAGTTCAAAGCAGGACAGCACATTTTGTTTTACTGAGAAATAGAGGACACGATACAGGATTTGGGGTGGACATCATTAAAACAAACATGTTTCTCACTGCTGTACGATCTTCTCACGAAATTTCAATCACTAGCTTTCTCATCCGAATGCCAAAATATTTTGTCGACTGCCGACCTAGTAGGGATAAACCGTCATAATACAATAAGGGAAATCACAGCTTGCACAGAAAGATATGGGTGCTAGTTTTTTCCGTACAGTGTTTGAAAGTGAAATAGAGAATTATTGTGAAGGTAGTTCGATGAGCCCTGTGCTAGGCACTTAAATGCAATTTGCAGAGTATCCGGTACATACAGAAGTAGATGAAGCGCGCTTCACCAACGAACATCATTTTCTCGATGACATTATTGTCTGTTCTTTGTTTCGCAAGGGCCCGACAGCCAAATGCTCAGTACCTTTCGTGATTGGCTTCAGTTCTCACGTCAGTTCGATTCTAAATGCACCGAGGTTCACTTTGTATTTCAGAATTCCTTGCATGCTGGTTCTGGAAACATCCCACCTGCTGTGAATGTGAGCAAACAGATTTCACCGAATTTGCAACAACATTAACACTCGTGAAGGCGATGTCTTCCACAGGATGGTTAAAACGAGGACACGCCAGGGGTTTAACGTCCACAACTCGGTCAATT
Organism: Schistocerca serialis cubense; assembly: GCF_023864345.2. NCBI lineage: Eukaryota > Metazoa > Arthropoda > Insecta > Orthoptera > Acrididae > Schistocerca > Schistocerca serialis. The sequence goes on along the minus strand of NC_064648.1, from coordinate 198,816,115 downwards.
TTCTCAAATTTAGCTATTGCTCTCATCACTGTCTACTTGCCTAGTGCATTAAAAAATGCAAACTCCACGTAGGAATATCAACAATGTGTAAAAGATAGACTGCTACTTACCATAAAGAAGACACATTAAGTAGCAGACAGGCACAGCATCTTAATTGTGCATGTTTGCAATGTAACCTGTCTTCTTTACAGTAAGTACCAATCTACATTATTACACTGACCACACATTCCACAGAGTTTGTCAACAATCTATACACACCATTCATCACAAACCTATATATACAAATTCACTTCCCCTACTCGCTTCTCTCCGTACATTCAGGCTTATCTCAGGAAGTACTGTAGGGCCTTTAATACAGTTTTACTAATAGACTGATTTATGATAAAGGTTTGTGTATATACACTAAAAATTTCACAGATTGGGTGAAATGCGATGAATTCGTCAACTGTCGCTGTGAAAACAATGCCACTGCCACCTAGCAGTGAACGGTAGAACTCTGGATGTGTAACTCTGCACAGCACAACGTAGCCATGGCCAAACTATGGATACAGTTGCTCTGCTTCCTGTGATACACCAATAACAAAAGGAATGTGTTTGGTGTTGAGCAGTCAGTCCGGCAGGGACTTGTGTTCAGATAATATTCGTTTGGACACTTTGAAATTAAGGTACATTTCTTGCGAACCATTCAATAAGCGGAACAGCCAAAAGCAGATGTATTGCATGCAAACATTGGCCAATTTGTGATGATCTTAAAGAAGGAATCAGACATGGACAGGATCTTCTTGACACCTTAGAAACAGAGGATGTAATGTCATTTAAAAACTAGTAGATGACTACAGAAATTTCGAAACACTTCTACAGATGGTTGGGGGACCCATTTTGACTACCATTTAAGACTGTCAATTTCTGCTTGTGTCATATGTGCAATCCCAATTTGCACTCATGACACATTGCACATTCTTTGAAAAACTGGCAGTGAGTTACTTCAGTTTTAATCATAACTGTCTAGCAAGAAAACATGCAAAGCCAAAATCTGTGGTTTTTAATTTTTTATGCAAAAATGACATTTTCCAAAAAACTACTCCAGCAAGGGACACATCTAATACCTTTACATAAAGAATTTTTTAAGCAGCAAAGCACATTACTGAATTTTCAGCTTTCTGCTTCCTTTCAATCAAACCCACATGTATGTTTTTAAAGCACTGCCTGTGAACAGCTTAGACAAAGAAACAGTAATACTTTCTGCTGGACCTGTTCGTAATTTTGCAGGACAACGCTCAAGCACTTATGGCGCGTACTGTAACCAATCTATTCGATTGATGGGCCTGGGAGGTTTTCTACCAGCTACCGCAATTCTACATCTACATCTACATGCAATGCAAGTGTGCACTCTGTACAAGTGAATAAGGCTCCTACTTCAAATACCAGGACGGATTAAATTATTTCACGGTTGTCGCCTAATGGAATTCCTCACACAGCGTCACAGACCGGGGCAGAGTTACTCATGCTCTAAATGCGTACAAGCCTAAATACCACACTTACAAGACAGATGAACTGGCAAGACAGCATGGTCACCGAGTGATCAGGTTACCACCATATCACTGCCACTACAATCCTACTGAGCTGGTATGGGCCTAGTTAAAAGCAGTATCTCAGGAAGAAACAGCACCTTCCAAATTGCTGATGTGGAAAGACTCTCACATGAAGCAGCGGACAACGTAAGCATATCTGCATGGGCAAACTGCGTCAGACATTCAGAAATACTCCAGGAAGATGATTTTAAAAAGAAAATTGACAGACACACTGTGATGGAGCCTTTCATTTGGATTCGTCTTCAGACAGCGAGGATGAAGACAACATTTTGGGATACCTGTGACAGCACTGCAATGATGAGGTAAGCATTTAAACATACATCGTAAATCATAAGCCTATATTATGTAACTTGAGTCTAGGTTTGCCTGGCTGGTAAAGTAATTATAAAAAGATTTTAGTTTCTTACACAATTTTGTTGTGGACTGTTTAAAGCTTGCCTTTAGTGATTACACTCATCTACTTTCCATCTATATCCATCAAAAAATGTAAAATTTCGTTTGTATTTATGCTAGTCGGACTGCTCTCTTCATTTTTGAAAAGTAATTGTTCTTGCTTTCCCGAAAATTAGTCCCAACAAACAGCACATGGAAACTTGTTTTATATTATGTATGACAGCAACTATGTACAATAGACACAATATAAACAACTATAAATTATTTGTTGTAAGTGAGATGTCTAGAAACAAAGTGCCTTTGGATCTTCTAATAACTATTTTTAATGTATGACAGGCTCTTTTTATATTTTCTGAAATATGACTCTTTCAGTTATGTGCCGAAAAGATGCTCTACGTATAAACTGCTCAGAAGTTTGCTTAGGTCACTTAAAAAACTGGCATGTAAAAATTTCACATGTGCAAATATTTCCCCTGCAATCCAAATAAACAATTTTGACTATGGATGGCAAGCCATCACAGGGTGAATGTATTCTCTGGGTTCGAAAGAGACAGAAATACTCCTGTATGTGCCACGATTTTTCCCAGTACTCACACGTATTGCAAAACATTTCGTGTGTTTTACAAAAATCATGTGAGTATCAGTAGGAATACATCTTTTTGCAAGGTTTCTTCTACTTTTCAAATTTTATTTTTCAAGGCAGCACAAGAAGATTGTATTTCCTGAATTAGAATAGCAAAGATAGATAAATGCGCAGCAGTTTTCCCAGTTACTGAACACAGTATTCTTGTGTTGATCGACAACAGAATAAACAATGCAAGTCTGTCCATTATCCTTGCCAATGATCACAGCTTTTTTATTTTTACACATTTTATACAACTCCATATTTTAAAGGCAGACGATTCGATGACAACGCCTTTCTCACAAAGACGTACAGGTATTATTGCGCTCTTAACTTTCCTGCACGCGCACATACTTCAATGCGCAGCGATCAGAAGCAGACAGTCGAACGGAGAGGTAACGCACAGTGTGGCTACACTGCCGCAGCTGGCTCCCCCACCACTAACTGCTGGCTGCGCAGAACTCCCCCACCACCCGCCAAGATACGCGACACCCGCTCCAGTTACTTTCAGTACGGCCCTCGTACATCGGCCGTCGCCTCCTGCATCACTCCGTTCCTTTCACTGTCGGCGCGTCCACCACAGTGCGTGGTAGCAGTAGCTATGCCTGGCGGCCAATTGTTATTCCCATTCTCTGCCACCACCACTGGAAGCAGACCTTACGGTTTGGGAACACTTTGCTTCTTCTCAGCTCAGTGCAGGATTCCACACCCGACTCTCAAGGGAACCTCCCCATCGCACCCCCCGCAGATTTAGTTATAAGTTGGCACAGTGGATAGGCCTTGAAAAACTGAACACAGATCAATTGAGAAAACAGGAAGAAGTTGTATGGAACTATGAAAAAAATAAGCAAAATATACACTCTGAGTAGTCCATGCGCAAGATAGGCAACATCAAGGAGAGTCTGAGCTCAGGAGCACTGTGGTCCCGTGGTTAGCGTGAGCGGCTGCGGAACGAGAGGTCCTCGGTTCAAGTCTTCACTCGAGTGATAAGTTTACTTTCTTTATTACCGCAAAGTTATGGTCTGTCCATTCGTTCATTGACGTCTCTGTTAACTGTAATAAGTTTAGTGTCTGTATTTTGCGACCGCACCGCAAAACCGTGCGATTAGTAGACGAAAGGACGTGCCTCTCCAATGGGAACCGAAAACATTTGATCGCAAGGTCATAGGTCAACCGATTCCTCCACAGGAAAGCACGTCTGATATATTCTATACGACACTGGTGACGGCATGTGCGTCACATGACAGGAATATGTTGTCGACCCACCTAACTTGTACACTTGGCGAATGGGTAAAAAGATTCTTCTACCTTGCCCGATTTAGGTTTTCTCCCAAAAAAGTGATGAAAACATAAGAGTTTGTCACAAACTGCAATAAATGAATGTGACAGTTTCACAGTCGCACAGTTTTCCCTGTGCTCAGTCAAAACATATGTTTTTAACGTTTTCAAATTTTTCCGTGTGTAGACTGTCAAATCCTGCATATATCCAAGCAAATCTGAACATGGCCTGGAATTTTGGAGAGCGAAGTTGATTATATAAAAAATTGAACTTTTCACTCGAGGGAAGACCTGAACCGAGGACCTCTCGTTTCGCAGCTGCTCACACTAATCACGGGACCACGGCACTCCTGAGCTGATACTATCCTTGATGTTGCCTATCTTGTGCACGGACTACTCACAATATTTTGCTTATTTTTTTCATAGTTCCACACAACTTCTTCCTGTTTTCTCTATTGATCTGTGTTCAGTTTTTCGAGGCCTATCCAATGTGCCAACTTATAACTAAATCTGAGAGGGTGCGATGGGGAGGTTCCCTTGTTAGTTGTAGACCACTATCTTTGTTAATCACATCGACTCTAATTCGAACAGCCACTTTAATCACTGAACTGTAGGAAGAGGAAGACTGCCCAAGTAACTAGGTTTGTTGTAATCTACGGCACAGCCCGTTTTTAAACTTTGATCGGCCACGGCAGATTTGGGAGTGCTGTCCCTGAACACCACGGTGGCTGCACAGAAAGCAACGGGAGTCTAGTGATGGACATGGTAACAGCCAACGTGTATGAGGTGTGACCCAAAAAGTGATGAGAATTTTTTAATTTTGTGGGTTTTATAAATCCCACTCTCAATAAGAAGTTTTTATGTGATTGGTGGACATGTTCCTGATGTTTGACTGCATTTTCAGCTGTTTTGAATATTTAGTCTAGTGCCGACAGTCTACATCTACAGCCATACTCCGCAAGCCACCTGACGGTGTGTGGCGGAGGGTGCCTAGAGTACCTTTATCGGTTCTCCCTTCTATTCCAGTCTCGTATTGTTCGTGGAAAGAAGGATTGTCAGTATGCCACTGTGTGTGCTCTGGTCTCTCCGATTTTATACTAATGGTCTCTTCGCTAGATATATGTAGGAGGGAGCAATATACTGTTCGACTCATCGGTGAAGGTACGTTCTCGAAACTTCAACAAAAGACCGTACCGATCTACTGAGCGTCTCTCCTGCAGAGTCTTCCACTGGAGTTTATCTATCATCTCCGTAACGCTTTTGCGATTACTAAACGATCCTGTAACGAAGCGCGCTTCTCTCCCTCGAATCTTCTCTATCTCTTCTATCGACCCTATCTGGTACAGATTCCACGCCGGTGAGCAGTATTCGAGCAGTGGGCGAACAAGCGTACTGTAACCTACATCCTTTGTTTTCAGACTGCATTTCCTTAGGATTCTTCCAATGAATCTCAGTCTAGCATCTGCTTTACCGACGATCAACTTTATATGATCATTCCATTTTAAATCACTCATAATGCGTACTCCCAGATAATTTATGGAATTAACTGCTTCCAGTTGCTGACCTGCTATATTGTAGCTAAATGATAAGGGATATTTCATGATCTTTCTTTCTATGTATTCGCAGCACATTACACTAGTCTACATTGAGATTCAATAGCCATTCCCTGCACCATGCGTCAATTCGTTGCAGATTCTCCTGCATTTCAGTACAATTTTACATTGTTACAACCTCTCGATATGCCACAGCATCATCCGCAAAAAGCCTCAGTGAACTTCCGATGTCATCCACATGGTCATTTATGTATATTGTGAATAGCAACGGTCCTACGACACTCCCCTGCGGCACACCTGAAATCACTCTTACTTCGGAAGACTTCTCTCCATTGAGAATGACATGCTGCATTCTGTTATCTAGGAACTCTTCAATCCAATCACACAATTGGTCTGATAGTCCATATGCTCTTACTTTGTTCATTAAACGACTGTGGGGAACTATATCAAATGCCTTGCAGAAGTCAGGAAACACGGCATCTACCTGTGAACCCGTGTCTACGGCCCTCCGAGTCTCGTGGACGAATAGCGCGAGCTGAGTTTCACACGATTGTCCTTTTTGAAAGCACTCCTGATTCCTACAGAGTAGATTTCTAATCTCCAGAAAAGTCATTATACTCTAACACAATACGTGTTCCAAAATTCTACAACTGATCGACGTTAGAGATATAGGTCTATAGTTCTGCACATCTGTTTGACGTCCCTTCTTGAAAACGGGGATGACCTGTGCCCTTTTCCAATCTTTCGGAACATTACGCTCTTCTAGAGACCTACAGTTCACCGCTGCAAGAAGGGGGTAAGTTCCTTCGCGTACTCTGTGTACAATCGAACTGGTATCCCATCAGGTCCAGCGGCCTTTCCTCTTTTGAGCGATTTTAATTGTTTCTCTATCCCTCTGTCGCCTATTTCGATATGTACCATTTTGTCATCTGTGCGACAATCTAGAGAAGGAACTACAGTGCAGTCTTCCTCTATGAAACAGCTTTGGAAAATAAGACATTTAGTATTTCGGCCTTTAGTCTGTCCTCCTCTGTTTCAGTACCATTTTGGTCACAGAGTGTCTGGACATTTTGGTTTGATCCACCTACCGCTTTGACACAAGACCAAAATTTCTTAGGATTTTCTGCCAAGTCAGTACAGAGAATTTTACTTTCGAATTCATTGAACGTCTCTCGCATAGCTCTCCTAACACTACATTTTGTGCGTTTTCAAGTGCTCGGTGAATTTTTACTTTTGAAAAAGATGAATCATAGAACCTGTATTCAATTTTGCTTGAAAAACTGAAGAAAGTGCAGCCATACATTTGAAATGTTGAGCGTGGCTTTTGGCTAAATCAATATGGTTAAGTCATGTGTTTACCAGTGGTATAAATGTTTGAAAGATTGTCGAGAAGACGTTGAAGACATTGACCGCCTTTTGTGTCGTAGCACATCAATGACTGACTGACGATACGGAAGAAGGAAACAAAATTTTTCTGAAAAATCACTGAATCACCCTCAGAGAGTTTGCTGATCATATAGGCATATCATTTGGCTCATGACAAGCAATTTTTTCAGATGTTTTGAGTACAAAATTTGCAGCAGCAAAGTTTTGGTATAAACTGTTGAATTTACGTCAAAAACAATATCACATAGACACTGTACAGAAATTGCTGAATGAAGTCAATAATGAACTGGTATTTCTATAGAAGGCTGTAATACAGACAAAACATGGGCATATGGGTATGATGCTGAAACCATTTTCCCCACCAAAACTGCCTTGAAGAGCCAAAAGCAGTAAATATTTGACAAGCTCGATCACACGTGAATCCTTCATGGTTTTCTTAGATTACAATGGGACAATGTGTCACGAGTTCCTGCCTTACAGTCATACAGTCAGTAAGAAATACTAACTCGAAATTATGCGCAGATTGCGTGAAGCAATCTGAAGAAAGTGACTAGATGCGTGGAAAAAATCACTCACGGAAAATGCATCACAATAATGCTCTCCCTCACACCTCAATGCTTGTTCGTGATGTTTTGGCAAAAACACAAAACTTATGTTGCCACAGATTCTGTATTTGCTGGACATAGCCACCTGTGACGACTTTCTATCCCTGAGACTGAAGAGAACCCTGAAATGACATTTTGCCACCATTCATCAGATAAAAGTAACAGACTGACAAGGAGCTGAACACAACAACAAAACACAAGTTCCAGATGTGCTTCCAAGATTGGAAAAGTGCATTAGATCTGAGGAGGATTACTTTGAAGGGGGGCAAAGTTTATGTTCTTCATGATGATGATGAATAAATAATGGTTCTTTAAGAAAAACAATAATTCCCTTTACCCTCTGATCACACCTATCGGCCATGAGCTCATCAGAGGTGAGCAGCAGTCATGGGGAACTGCCTGAATGTGGTAACAAGGCTGTTAACTGAAATATCGTGGAGAAGTTACAATGTGATCTGGGGCGGGCACTCAAGAATTCTGAAAGTTAGAAATACACCAGGAAAACCTAAGATCAGATATAAGAGTGGGACGAGCTACAGGGACGTTCTCCTCCATCATCTTGTGTACAGCATACCAAGAGGGCTGCAACACACGAGGTGAGGCAACCAACAGGATACTGAATGTTACTTGGCAGATTTTGATTCCACAAATGTACAAATAAATGCTCTCTGAAACAATTGGCTTCATTTTAGTTATTGCTTTGTTTTTAATTTAAAGTAAAGCTACCATTTTAGTTTGGTAAGGCTTACTCTTTCATTCCCTATTCCCACGAATTTAAGCCCACGCACGTCACAGATATGAAAGTCACACAAAATTGATTATTTTCTTGTAAGCTCAAATAAGAAATTTGGTAGTTCTGTGCAGAACTGGCAATATAAGGAACATGTTGAAACAGCAACTTGAAGGGACAGGATGTGTTGGGAAGATATCGAGGAATAACTCAATGGAACTTGAGGGAGCTGTAGACGGTAAAAACCAAAGGGAAAGACAGAGATGGCAAAACATTCAGCAAGCAACTGAGGCTTTAGGGTGCAAGCACTAATTCCAGATGAAGAGTTTATCACACGAGAAGAATTCGTGGCGGACTGCATCAAATCGGCGACAAGAACGAATACAGCAGCGTCATTAGTTGCATGCCACAAACATGAATGACAGTAAAAGTGAGACAAAATTTATCATCGCAATCAAACATCTAATGGCCTACCATTCCAATCAGGGTTGGTACAGTACCAAAATATGAAAAATTTGAGGGGGAAACCCACAAATTAACACTGCCGTTGTAATGCGACAGAAAAAGAAATACTAAATTGAACTTAGACATGCCACAACAACGCTATCCACAGGTCGTGAATACATTTCCTTTTGTAGTTCTTGTTAACTTCAACATTCAAGGTTTTGATGTTTCACTAGTTCACAATTATAGTTATTGGTAACATTATTGTTGTATGTAACATATACTGTTGGACGACATCATTATTTTATACAAAAAAGTGCTGTTTGGAATGGTCTAGAACGTGACATCACCTTAATTTTTTTTTTTTCCCCCTTCTTCATGAAATATCTGTCTATAACAACTTTCTCAGTACCTGTCCAAGATTAGTAATTAGGTAATTAAATAATTCAAATGTAAATTAGAATTTTTTCCATGGTTATTTATGTACCGTATTTCGTTGAAATTTCTCTGTCAAAAACGAGAATGAGCGATCTTTCATTTTTTATTTCTGACAAAACTTTGCAAAATGTGTTACATTTTATCTACTAACATTTCTACAACCAAATTTGCATAAATACTCACATACTTATTTTTGACAACTGGTTTCAACAGGCTTTGCTGTCATCATCTAGTCATCAAAAATTATGTTACAGTATGTTTTCACTGTGACTTGGAACCTCATGCCAAGTTGTCATGTTAGCAAATAAAATGTAGCACATCATGCAAAGTTTTGTCAGAACAAAAAGTTTACAATCAAAAAGCATCTTATGCACATGGCCTTGTCTGTGTGTGTAGCACTGACAGATGACTGTTGAATATACTGTAAAATGTGCAATAACACTTGTTTTTACATTAGCTTGACATATCAAGCTAACAAACAGATGTGTACCACACAATGGTGGGTGATCGCTGCAGTTTCTTACTCAGTAATATATGACACTGTTACAGTGTTCCTCAATCCATAACCGTAAATTGTATCTAACAGTTTAAATTTCAGCACTCAAAAATACATCACAACCTATTTTTTTTGTCCCTCCTTGACCCGACTGGTTTAGTGAACTGGATAGGCTGTCTAACTATGCCCCAGCTCTAGACTTGACTTATCTACGAGGGTATTTCAGAAAGTAAAGATACACCGTACGCCAGAGGAACAGCAGAATTTTGATGAGCAAGTTGGAAACACTGGTGTTAACCTTGAACCGTTAGCTTTCTCCTCACGGTCGTTCGGCAGTTGAACGTTGCTTTTGGTTGGAGTAGGTCGTGTTAAAAATGGCTGCGCCGATTCAGAATCCCGCCCAATGCAAAGTGCGCTCCGTCATACATTTTCTTCATGCAAAAGGTCAACGACCAGCAGATATTCACAAAAGAAATTGTTTCTGTTTATGGGAACATTACGAATCAACAAAATGTAACGAAATGGTGTCGTCATTTCTCTGAAGGTAGGACAGATGTTCATGACAAACAAAGAACAGGCTGGCCATCTGTGATCTCTGATGCCCTTCTTCGGAGAACGGAAAAAGCAATTTGTGCTAATAGATGTCTCACATTGAAAGAATTGCGAATTCACCAAAAGCCAAAAAACGCAGAACGTCTATTTCAGCCAAGAAAATCATGGCTTCTGTTTTTTGGGACAGACAAGGCATTCTTCTGATGGAATTTATGCCTCCTGGAACGACAATTAATGCTGCTGCATATTGCCAGACTTTGAAACGTCTTTGAAGGGCAATTCGAAACAAACTCAGGGGAATGCTGACAAGTGGAGTCAGCTTGCTTCATAACAACGTTCGGCCTAACACAGCGCTCGTAACCAAAGCACTACTCAAACAATTCAAATGGGACGTATTGGACCATACGCCATACAGCCCGGACCTTGCGCCCGCCAACTTCCATGTCTTCCGTTACCTGAAGTCACATTTTGGTGGGAAACCATTCCACAACGATTAAGAGATCAAAGATGAAGTTCAAATGTGGTTCCGACAACAGGCGGCAACCTTCTATGTCTGTGGGATACAAAAGCTTGTGCACCGACTTAAATGTTTGGATAGCAGGGGTGATTATGTCGAAAAATAGCAAATAATCCAGTTAACAAGTTGTAACTGACGTTTTCTAAATGTTCTATTTAAGGACTGCGAGCCATTGTATCTTTACTTTTCGAAATGCCCTCGTATCACACATATGCAGCATCCCGTAGTAAACATGTACTTACAATATACACTGGTATTGCATTGTATGCCATTGTCGATAACTTGAGTGTGATGACCAGTCAGAATTTTCAAAGAACTCAAATTGCACACAAGTAGGTTACTGCAACGAAAAACTGATCTCTGTCTACGCTACACATCATCAATATATTAGTTATTGTATTTTTTAGTTAAGATTTGGCAGCTTTGCCATCTCACAAGCAAACTGTCGCATTCCACACCAACCTAGGCCTCGAGCTACACGACAGGCCAATTTCAGCACACCTCGTTTTCTTCCCGCTCTCCATATCGACAACAAATTTACCTGCTGTTTCCGCCAGAAGATACAACATGCAGCCACACACAGAGAGGGCACGACACGAAAACACTATGCTCCTGAGAGGTGAAATACAGTTACGGTCACACACTGTAGATGGCGCACATAACACAGACTATACAGGGTGTCCCAGCTATCTTGTCCACCCAAAATAACTCTGGAACAATAACAGCTATTGGAAAACGACTTTCACCGGTATCAATGTAGGGCTGGGTCCCATGAATGTACATATTTGGAAACATTCTAAAATGAAAGCATATGTGTTTTTTAACACAAACTTATGTTTTTTTTAAATGGACCTCCTATATTTTTTCTTCAGCAATCCATAGCATGACAAAGCACATACACAATGGCATTGATTGCATCGCAATATTCCCATTACATCCCGAGATATTAAGACACGAAGTTGACGCTTTAAACACCCGACATGCGCTGCTAGCGCACGTCCTGAGGCTCAGGCGTGAACCCCATGCTGACCGTAATCGCGATATGATTGACATGCATAATCACACTTCCATACTTATCAAGAGGTCCGAGACGAATAATACGGTCTGCTGCCATCCTGCTGCGATTACGGGCAGCATGGGGTTCACGCCTGAGCCTCAGGACGTGCGCTGGCAGCGCATGTCGGGTGTTTCAAGAGTCAACTTCACGTCTCAATACCTCGGGATGTAATGGGAATATTGCGATGCAATCAACGCCATTGTGTATGTGCTTTGTTATGCTATGGATTGCTGAAGAAAAAATATAGGAGGTACATTTAAAAAACATAAGTTTGCATTAAAAAACACATATGCTTTCGTTTTAGAATGTTTCCAAATATGTACATTCATGGGCCCCAGACCTACATTGATACCGGTGAAAGTCTTTTTCCAATAGCTGTTATTGTTCCAGAGATATTTTGGGTGGACAAGATAGCTGGGACACCCTGTATTTTCCTCCAGCCTTATGACACACAGGCAGTGCCAAGTGGACATCCTCTGCCGAACGTCAATATATGTGGATGCACGGCTCTACTCAGAATGCACCGTCAGTCAGTTTGACAGTTTCAGCACCGTTCCTCATGACAGCCTCACAACTTCTATACAATTGCTGCCCAGAACATGCGACGTGACATTCTACTAGCTCTGTTAGTCACTGCTCACTGGAGCAAGGACTACACCATGTTCACAGATTGATCTGGGCACACGAACTAACAACAGTGCCACAGGCCTCTTACCCCTCAAGGTCCTCAGGCTTAGCACTGATTTTTATTGATGGGGAACACTAATGTGTGCTGACAATCCTCACACAACAGAAGACCTTACAACAGAACATTACTAGAGAAATTATTGTCGTCACACCTGCAGAATTACAATGTTATGCCGATAATGTCTTTACATAAAGTCAGCGATGCCTGTGACCACCACCACTTCCACTATCTCTTATAAATAGGTACCTACATGTTTTTCAACATTACTATTACATACTCTTTTTTTACTCAGTTCACGGTTACTCGAAACTTGAGCAACAGACATACAGGTTTTATGTGGGACACTTTGTACCACCCGATTTGCCACGACTGACGCCAACGAACCCACTAGCCACAGACACTGAGTACACTTTAGCCATTAACCACATTACACTACACTACCTGTGTATCTGGCCATTGCTGTGGAAGTACTCGAGCCCCTTGAGCACCTCGCGCAGCACCGTGGCGATGGTGGCCTCGTCGAAGACGCCGTGGCGGCAGTCTGCGACGCGCATCTTGTGCTTGATGATGTCGAGCAGCGAGCCTCCCTCCAGCAGACGCAGCACCAGCCACAGCTCCTCGCGCACCACGAACGACGTGTAGTACGTCACCACGTTCTCGTGGTTGCACGACGACATCGCCTGGATCTCCTTCTGAGGGCACGCGTGCCACCGCACCTCAGTACCACTCTCCACAGGTTATGCGAGCACTTAATGTCAAAAAAATCTGCAGTTTCACTCTAAACTAAAATTGACAGTGGCATTACGAGATACGTACACCGTACAGGATGTTTAAAACGAAGAGTTACATATTTCTACAAGACGTAGTATTGGACAAAATTGGAAGAAAAGTTCCTATAATTACATGCCAAGAAATCAGTATCTGCTCAGATAAAGGCCATTTACTTGTGACAAATAATTAGCGTAACAGTCAGCCGAGCAGCCAACGCTCTTGCCGCAGTGGTGACACCGGTTCCCGCCAAATCACCGAAGTTAAACGCTGTCGGGCTGGGCTAGCACTCTGACGAGTGACCGTCTGGACTTTTTTTTTGTGTGGTTTTAGGGCGCACAACTTCAATGGTCATTAGCGCCCGGACTACGTTAGGAATGCACCGCGAGGCACAAGTTTAAAACAGCAACTAAAAGGGAAAACACGATAAAAGATCGACAGGCATAGGATTAAAAAAACAGCATAATTAAATGTCCTTAGACAGGTCGGTCAATTTGATAAAACGAAGAACGCGAGCAGCTGCTCCTGGGTCATCCGCTAAAATGGCATCGAGAGTACACGGCAGGCCAAGATCAAGACGCAGTGTAGTAAAATCCGGACAGGACGTTAAAATGTGGCGGACCGTCAGCAAGTGCCCACACGGGCAGAACGGCGCCGGCGCAGCCGTCAGCAGATGGCAATGGCTGAACCGGCAGTGTCCAATTCGTAACCGGGCCAGACAGTCTGGACTGCCGAGCACTGTTGCAAGCGGGGCGCACTTTGCCCTTACGAGTCAAACTGAGGAGCTACTCGAGTGAGAAGTAGCGGCTCTGGCCACAAAAACTGACAACGGTCAGGAAAGTGGTGTACTGACCACGTGCACCTAATACTGCCCCTGGGCTGAGAGGGTGACACAGCGGCCAGTTGGTACTGTTGGACCTTCCGAGGCCTGTTCGGACTGTGAGCAGGCTACCTCACTGTTCGCAAGAAGAGGCAGTTTACTAAATTATCGAAAGACTGCTGCTGTGGGCAGATGTAAATTCTCAAGTCATTGTGGATGTGGGGCACCAGGATCACTTCAGCATCAATGTGTGTGCGGGAACTCTCGACCGACTCGTAGGGCCCTACACTTTACGGCCATTCCGTGCCAAGTGGTCCAATTTCAGAGATAGTTTCCAGATGAGAGTCATAGATTTTGCTGAAAATTTGCGTGAACATTCACACGTATTCCTAATGAACATTGGTAAAGTTTTATTTTCAGCAATCTAATGCTTGTGAGGATATAATCAAGTGACCCCATGGAACAGCTACCAATTATGCACCCGCAAGTTTTCAGCAGCTGACGTGCAACACCTCCAGCAGTATTTTTTCGAATGAAACAAAACTAGGCACTCTTCTGCACCTTTTAACCCTCTCTTACATGAAATAATAATAATAAAGAAAAAAGATTTCTGAGAGGTCTGCATACAGATAATTTGAAGCAAAGTTGGCAAAAAAAAAAAGAAACTCTAAAAAAGTTTAGCTATTTATATCTCCAAAAGTAACAGCAAGATGAACATTAAGCTTTGCACTAATAACTTACCAGTACAAAGTCTTACAAAACAAAATTTCATTTTCCTACTGATTTTCAGTAGTTTACAAATTGAGGGCAAAGACGGCAATTTTTCTAAAAACCCCAAAAATTGCTATTTTTGGCCCACATTTGCAAAAGTGTCTTCTACACATTCTACTGAACCATTTTCATTAGAAATACTATATTCTACACTACCTAAGGAACTATATTTATTTTTGCAATGGAGCATATATGGCACTAAAAGAGTACGAGAAGGTGGAGACACACTGAAAATGGGGCCATATTCAACTGATACTCTAATTAAATCTGACTTTTTTATTATGTTCTACAATTGTTTAGTGCTCTCTATGGTACATAATATAAGAAGTCCCAATGACTAGGAAATGAGCTTGACTCAGAAAAACTGTCTCCCTCCCCCTTTTTTTATGTCTCTGCAGCATTCTTTTTATAGAAAGTGAAATGGAGTAAGGAACACAATAAAAAGAATAGTTCTCTTTCTTGTAGCTCTGGTAATTGGTAATTTGATGTAAAAACATTTGAAAAGTATTTTTTGGATTGTGTCTTGCCAAAATTACTTCCTAAACAATCCCAACAGTGATATCTCTTGGCCATCAGTAGTTTTCCTAGTGACACACTACAGCAAATCAATGAAACCTGTTAAAAATTCAATTAGCTTGAAGTAAATATAAGCTCAGGATCCTAAAAGAGATCTCTTCTAGCTTTGGCCTCTGACACTTCTAGAAATGGATCATCAGCCTGGGATCCTGTGTAAGGAAACCCTTATCAGGTTGAGAATCTGTGATAAGAAACTCACCCATGCTGATGCTGCTGCACAGATATCAGGCATGGCCCCTATCGTGATGGGAACCTCTTTTCCTCACTTTAAAAGGAACTAGCAGTGGTTAAGCCACCACAGATGAAACCAACACACTTATACAATTTTTCGTGTGTACACCGACATTCCACATTAATGGCAAATAACGCTGACACAAAATATGCTATACTTAAACCAAGACTAAACTAGCAGATCAATAGCATTATCCATTAAAGACATATACTAATAATTCTCTGTAACATTAATCAATTCCAAAAAATGTCAGGAAGACTGCTGTGATCTTCTTCAAAATGTACACAATGTGATAAATTTATACAATTTGACAGTGGTGTAAAACCCACAGCCTATTTATACGATGAGTGCTGCAGTTGTTTTGCAATAATTTTACTGCCCTGTTAATGCACAGTTAAACTGTGAAGTTTGAAACAAGTTTTATTCTGCATTTACAGCAGAGAAACAGGTAAATGTAATGGCGAGTCGTGACAAAACACACACTTTTTTTGAAGTGTATCAAGTTATTCAGACTATCTCACTTCCCAGTCATCAAGACTTGATACTGCCTTTCCCACAGAATGCTAAACAATTGTAGAACATAATAAAAGATGTGAGATTTAATTTGACTGACAGCAGAATATGGGCCTATTTTCAATGCACCTCCACACTGACTTTTTAGGGCCTTACACATTCGCATTAAAAAACCAAATATGGATTTCAGATGGTTTAGAATATGGTCTTTCTAATGAAAATAAGTTTGCAGAACACTTTTTGTAAAAGTATGCCAAAAACAGCCATTTTTGACATTTTGAGAAAAATCGTCAACTTTGCCCAGAATTTGCAAACTATTAGAACGCCATAGGAGAATGAAATTTTACATTCCAAGACCCTGCATATGAAAGTTTTAGGTGCAAGGTTTCTCGTGTTACTTTCAGAGATATAAAAAGTGAAACTTCACTTTTTTTTGGGTATCTATTCTTCTGGCCAACTTTGGATTAAATTATTCTCACACAAATAATCATTGAAAACTTTTTATTGTTTCACTAAAGAAAGTGCAGAAAGTTGTATAAGATGGCCTAGTTTTGTTTTGTTCAAGAAAATACTGCCAGAGATGAGATGTCTCAAAACTGCTGAAAACTCACAGGTGCACTGTCAAGAGTTGCACTACAAGATCAAACAAATGACTATATCTCTGGAAGTATTGAATTAACAGTTGTGATGTTCATTGGGAACACGTGCAATCATTCATACAAAATTTCATCAAAATCCGCTACGGTTGTGCGGGAACCTCTAGAGTCTAGACCATCTGGCACCGAATAACTCATTACCAAACAGGTTAAGAGGTGCTAAGTGCCGCCGATTTCTGCGCGATGAATTGCCTGAGCTACATAGGAACATTACCTTGCAGGAAGGAGACTATTGTGCTTTATCCGTGACAGAGCACCACCCCATTCCTGTGGTTGGTGCACCAGTACCTCACCGCAATGTTGCGGGGACAAGACTTTGGTCGAAGAGGTCCAGCAGCCAGGTCCTCCCATTCACAAGACCTGAATCCATTGGATTTCTGGTAACAGAGACATTTAAAGGCAATGATGGATGCCCAACCCACTAACAATGTTCAGACGTTACACAAGAGTGTGGCACTATTCGAATACAGACAGAAGTATTTGAAAGAGTGCAATTTGTAGCAAAGGTCTAGTGTATGTGTCAGGATCTTTGAAAACCAGCCTGCCTGCCTCCTTCTGCGTAACAAGACAGATCGGAATGAGAGGACATGTTGGCTCCATATCTGAACAGGCATTTGCTTCCAGACATAGGAACTTGGAACAACACTACCCCCTGTGGGATTATGTGACACTTTCTTTAAAGACCCTGTGACAACTCCCAAGAAATCCAACTAACATTTCAAAAACTTTTTTTCACTGTCTTATTACACATTAGGGCCAACTGATTTTGTTGCCCTGATCCAATATTAGTTACCTCGAGTGTCAGTTATATACACAAACTGTGTCTACAAATCACAAATGTTCTAGTTTAGTCACCAAGGTGCATTGAAATTGAAGTATATTGGTATTATCCTTAGTACATAGAAAATGTGATTTACTTCTGGATGTCAGTGAACTAAAAAGAAACAAGTGATTGGTCAAGAAGAGATGTTTAAAAGATCCACGCAAATTAACACAAACAAACTTCTTTATTAAATCTACTTAGATCGAATGTCTTGTGGAAAAAAAATTTCAAAGGGATTGTCGGTGAAAGGTTTGACTACAAAAGCTCTAGTATGAGTAAACACACATTACTTTTTCTGTGCCCAATTAGAGGATGTTTCACCACACTCCAAAGATTGTGTACAAAAGTCTTTGCCACTAAAAGATCAAGTGAGTATAGCAATTTACAAGCCAGCTGCAAAGGAAATAAGGTTGTTAGCAATCAGTTTAATTTCACTAACTCAGAAAAGTCAGCAGTTTTGTATCAGTTTCCATCTAATGAAGATTTAAAAGAAAAAAAAGAAGAAGAAGAACAAAAGAAAGAAAGAAATTACAAAATGGAAATGCACAGCTTCCTTGACAATTCCTGCCCCTCCCCTTACACACACACACACACACACACACACACACACACACACACACACCTCTTTTCTCCAACATTAACCAACACTTAAAAAAAGCAAAAAAGCAAGAAGCAACCTGAGAAGTCATCTGCGACCCAAATGTAGGAGTGTGTTTACACGGAACAAAAATGAATTGCAAGAGCTGAAAACTGCTGGCCAAACCTGCATTTCCACAATGAATAAAATGTATCAATAACACTCAACCTGGACATGAAACTGAGGGAGAGGAAAAGACAGATGGGCAGCAGTCACTAGTTTTGCGGTTGAAGGTGATATAGTTTTCACATTCCATGAGAAATAATGCTGTGTACACTTGCCACTAGTATCAATTACATTTTCAGCCTTTCTTCAAACTGATGCACACCGATCAGCCAAAACATTATCACCACTGACCTTTCCATATAAATCTGTCCAGGTGACAGCAGTGTCACCTGGCAAGGAATAACTGTTAATCAGACACTTGCGCAGTGCATGAAGTATCAGCGGGCGGATTGTCCGCGTGTAGAATGGGGAAGGCACGCAATCCGAGTTTGATCGAGGACAGACTGTGATGCCCCAAAGGCTCAGCATAAGCATCTCCGAAACTCCACGACTTGTTAGATGTTCGAGGAGTGCTGTGGTGAGAGTCTTCAACATGTGACAAAACCAAGGTGAAATTACTTCCTGATGTCGCCGAGTTGTGTATCACGTAACCGATGAGTAGCTTTGTTGTAGCAAAGTTTGTGCACATTTGTGCCCAAGCATAAATCACAGAATCAGAAGGCAGCAAGAATGGATGTTTGCTTGACCCATCTGTTGAGATATGCAGACCAAGGAACAGATTTCATTACTCAGACTGTGGCACAAGATGAAATGTGCTGTCACCACTTTGACATTGCCTACAAACGGATGAACAAGGAGGAGCAGCAGCACCTTCTACATCTACATCCACATCCATACTCCGCGAGCCACCTGACTGTGTGTGTGGCGGAGGGTACCTTGAGTACCTCTATCAGCACTCCATTCTATTCCAGTCTCGTATTGTTCGTGGAAAGAAGGATTGTCGGTATGCCTCTGTGTGGGCTCTAATCTCTCTGATTTTATCCTTATGGTCACTTCGCGAGATATACGTAGGAGGGAGCAATATACTGCTTGACTCCTCGGTGAAGTTATGTTCTCAAAACTTCAACTTCCTATAACAAAGCGTGCTGCTCTCCGTTGGCTCTTCTCTATCTCTATCAACCCTATCTGGTACGGATCCCACACTGCTGAGCAGTATTCAAACAGTGGGCGAACAAGCGTACTGTATCCTACTTCCTTTGTTTTCGGATTGCATTTCCTTAGGATTCTTCCAATGAATCTCAGTCTGGCATCTGCTTTACCAATGATCAACTTTATATGATCATTCCATTTTAAATCACTCCTAATGCCTACTCACAGATAATTTATGGAATTAACTGCTTCCAGTTGCTGACCTGCTATATTGTAGCTAAATGATAAGGGACCTTTCTTTCTATGAATTCACAGCACATTACACTTGTCTACATTGAGATTCAATTGCCATTTCCTGCACCATGCGTCAATTCGCTGCAGATCCTCCTGCATTTCAGTACAATGTTCCATTGTTACAACCTCTCGATATACCACAGCATCATCCGCAAAAAGCCTCAGTGAACTTCCAATGTCATCCACAAGGTCATTTATGTATATTGTGAATAGCAACGGTCCTACGACACTCCCTTGCGGCACACCTGAAATCACTCTTACTTCGGAAGACTTCTCTCCACTGAGAATGACATGCTGCGTTCTGTTATCTAGGAACTCTTCAATCCAATCACACAATTGGTCTGATAGTCCATATGCTCTCACTTTGTTCATTAAACGACTGTGGGGAACTGTATCTAATGCCTTGTGTAAGTCAAGAAACACGGCATCTACCTGGGAACCCGTGTCTATGGCCCTCTGAGTCTCGTGGAGGAATAGCGCGAGCTGGGTTTCACACGACCGTCTTTTTCGAAACCCCTGCTGATTCCTACACAGTAGATTTTTAGTCTCCAGAAAAGTCATTATACTGTAACACAATATGTGTTCCAAAATTCTACAACTGATCGATATACAGATATTGGTCTACAGCTCTGCACATCTGTTCGACGTCCCTTCTTCAAAACGGGGGTGACCTGTGCCCTTTTCCAATCCTTTGGAACGCTACGCTCTTCTAGAGACCTACGGTACACCGCTGCAACAAGGGGACCAAGTTCCTTCACATACTCTGTGTAAAATCGAACTGGTATCCCACCAGGTCCAGTGGCCTTTCCTCTTTTGAGCGATTTTAATTGTTTCTCTATCCCTCTGTCGTCTATTTCGATATCTACAATTTTGTCATCTGTGCGACAATCTAGAGAAGGAACTACAGTGCAGTCTTCCTCTCTGAAAAAGCTTTGGAAAATAAGACATTTAGTATTTCGGCCTTTAGTCTGTCATCCTCTGTTTCAGTACCATTTCGGTCACAGAGTGTCTGGACATTTTGTTTTGATCTACCTACGGCTTTGACATAAGACCAAAATTTCTTAGGATTTTATGCAAAGTCAGTACACAGAATTTAACTTTCGAATTCATTGAACGCCTCTCGCATAGCCCTCCTCACACTACATTTCGCTTAGCGTAATTTTTGTTTGTCTGCAAGGCTTTGGTTATGTTTATGTTTGCTGTGAAGTTCCCTTTGCTTCCGCAGCAGTTTTTTACTCTGTTGTTGTACCACGGTGGCTCTTTTCCATCTCTTACGATCTTGCTTCGCACATGCTCATCTAACGCATATTGTACGATGGTTTTGAACTTTGTCCACTGGTCCTCAACACTATCTGTACTTGAGACAAAACTTTTGGGTTGAGCCGTCAGGTACTCTGAAATCTGCTTTTTGTCACTTTTGCTAAACAGAAAAATCTTCCTACCTTTTTTAATATTTCTATTTACGGCCGAAATTATCGATGCAGTAAACGCTTTATGATCTCTCCCCACATGACTAATAACCTTAGCTCAACCATCCCCCCCCCCCCCCCCAAAATTAACATTGGACAGGCCATAAAGAACAAGCCTTAAATGGGACAGCACTTCTCCAGAACAGCACAAAGCCACATGTAGCCAAGAAGACCTTCAAAAATTTTAATGGGATGTTCTTACATCCGCGATCTCTCTCCCCACATGACTAATATCTTCTGCCCCTTAAAATAATCTTTAAAAGGTAACAGGTTCAACAGTGACAAGGAAGTGCACGGCACTGTGGAAAACTGGATCTGTTACTATCCCATGACTTTCTACACTGAACCAATCCACTCCCTTCCCATGTGTAGTTTTACAGCCCCACACCAACTGTAATCACAATATTGGTATTAAAATTTCCTTACATATAACTGAATCTGCTTTTCATGTGGGCACACCTTATAAATCCATCAAGCAATTGAGGACATAGGGTGCAAGTGCTGCTTTGAGTTGAAGTTGTTGTCACAAGGGGGTGGGGAGAGGGAGGGAGAGGGGGACCGGGAGGGGGGGAGAGGGAGAGGGAGAGAGAGAGAGAGAGAGAGAGAGAGAGAGAGAGAGAGAGAGAGAGGAATTTTATGACAGAAGACAGACATAGTATTTCCAAGAAAAGTGTTATCACTGTTACACATTCCATTATACCAAGTAACGATGAGATGGGAGGTTTCTCTCTTCACTCTACTCAGATCAAACTTTTGTAACCTACAAAACTATCACCACACGTCCAAAACAAACATGACAAATATAATCACAAGCCACATATCTTATTTCAGCAAAGACAAACAACTTTCCTCCATTCTACACATCCTAAACAAAAACTGCCAAGTTCCAGGATTTATCCAATTCCTATTCCCCTCCATGTCACTTCCTCAATTATGTCACATTCAGTACTTCCAGGGTGAAGGCTTTAGTTACACAATCTCTCTAAAAACTGTTTTGAGAGTAAAAGTCAACAACAATGAACAAAATCAGTATTTTTGTAATGTCTGGTTGTAAATGTTGCCAGCACACATTGTTGAAGGGGCATTGGACTGCTTGCCAAAAGTGCCCTAAAAGGTATTTTCAGGTTCTGTACCATACTTACATGTGAGTACCTCTTCAAAAAGCACGTTTTCATATACTTCAACAATAATTAATGATTTTTTAAAAAGTTTTTTAGGGTGGCATAAAGTACTCCGCCTCTCCTAGTAACAGGCTTTATGAAAAATGCACTGGTATTACTATTGTTAAATCCACAACATAAGAGGCAAAAATAAGAGCAACAATCGTATCACATGTAATAGGCAGGTGGCAGGGAGTGTATGCTGTAGGGCTGTGTGTACCACAACAGAATAATAATGATTTTAAGAAACAAATAGTAGGAAAATTACTGCAAAGCAACACAATGGTGCTAGCATTTGAGAAGGACAACAGAAGCAGACAGACAACTGGGAAGACAGAAATGGAGTAAGTTGCAAGCCTTTGGAATGTGATGTCACAGGTGACTGCTGCAGAACTACAGGACTGATCAAGCAAGCAATAAGAGATAAAAGATTAAACTTTACAAGGGACTATCCAAGCTCCAACCTCTAATTGTGTGTCAGTAATGCCGGTCACAAGCGGGAGTGGAAAGTTATGATGACAGAAGAGCTATTTGGGTAGCCATTGACGTAACCATACGTTAGGGACCGATGACCTAAGCAGTTTGGTCCCTTAGAAACTCTCACACATTTTTGTTTCGATTGCACGAGACATGTTAAGTATTTAAAGTGCCAACAACCTTAACACACTAGGTGCTAGAGTATTATCAAACAAATTTTGGAGAAAAACACTTGGCACACACACACACACACACACACACACACACACACACACACACACAGTCCGTCACTATTTCTGTTACTGGAGTGTATACAGCAGGACTCGTACCGCAACTAAACTAAAAATTATGAAAAGTGAAATGAAGCTAACCTAACATAGACCTCAGGCTACACTACCAATTAGTGTCACCACTATGCAGATAAAGTCATTAATACTCCAACCGAGATTCGTATTCCAGATGAAATGATTAATAACATTTCAGTGTCAAAAGCAGAATGTGAAGGAAAGGCCATCCACAAAATATGATTAATTAGTATATTTGCCGTATAAAGATTTATCTAGTCAACAGCTGCTGACTGGGTAACACACACTTTCCTTTCGTTGGCTACCACCTTTCTCCACATAGGAACTTCTTGTCAACATTGCCTCATCTTTGAACAAGTGCAGCTCATCTGACAGCCCTTTGCATAATCAGAAAAAATGTAAAATAAACAACATAGGAAATACGGAAGCGTCCGATCCCACCTGTCTGCTTTGACCCATGACGTCACAAATATGGCGGAAACAAAAACACACACACACTTTCCACAAGAAGCCTAATGACACTAATGGGACACACGCAGGAAATGGGGTGTTTTGGGTGGGGGGGGGGGGGGGGGCAAACTAAATATAAACAAATTTAGACGCCTAGCGTAGCTACAACGTGTAAGTGAAGACAGCCATGCATGAATACCCACCCACCTCCCCAGGGGTCGTAACTCCTGCAACCCATAGAAGATAAAGATGCTTCAGTAGCTGATTAGTGTTTTTTGTCTTTTTTTAAAAAAAAATCTCATGGGATAGAACGAACAGATCAGAAAGATAAATATAATAAACTAAAACAGATATTCGAGGAAACAGATAATTAAAATAAGTAATAAGTGTTTTTAAATTTAAAAAAATCTCACGAGATAGAACGAACAGATCAGAAAAGTAAATAAAATAAGATGAAACAGAACTGGAGACAGCCACACTCAAACCAAACTCCGCGCCGTCATGACGTCACACACGACAACACCCTTACGTCACGGGTCAAAGCCGACACGTGGGATCGGACGCTTCTGTCGACCCATAACATAATTAATCAAAAATATAAAATGGTTCGACACGTACTGCAACATGAGTAAATGCTAAAAATTTTAGTTTAAGGTACGATGGAATAAAAGACACAAAGGATGGCTTAGACATGATTATGAATATGGATCATTCTCAATGTCAGATACAGCAGTTAAGCTTAAATGAACTGCAGCTAACCTACCGTTCGGTTGGTGACTCACAATAACTTTGTACACTATCTAGTAGAAATTGACGCGAGAACTGTGGATGTAGCACAATTTTAAGATTTTAAATTATAAAACAGTAACCAGCCACAATAACAGTTTAAAAAAATTATTTAAACCTTGAGCAGATGCACCTACATAGAAAGTGTGACAAAAAAAATTGTTCTGCCCCATTCCATTGTTTTTTTGGAATTGTGGGCCCATAGCTATTACTTTATTTTTGCTTCAGCTAACAATGATAGACTGTGTTCTTGTATGTCCAAGTGATCAGCCGTAACACAACACACACAGCAAGCTATTGTCTATGATATAATTAGTAATCAAATAGGCAGTCATCTGGGATCTGATGCAACTGCACTGTTTATTGCTTCGAGTGGGTCATTACTGTGCGGTAACATCTATCCGTGGCAACAGAGTGGTCTAGTGAAAGTTTATTTCATTATTGTTTGATTAAGAAGTGCTTTAGCTCATATTCTGTAAGTCTGTCCACTTGAAATTGTAAACCTTGTCATATTTATTTGTAATTCATAGTAGTAACATTTCAGACAGAGGACTTTTGCTCCCAGCAATCGTCTGCAAAAAGTGACAAGTTGTGTTTTCATATGATATACTGATCTTCCAGCCAATACTGCTGTTTTCAGAAATGGTATACCTTTATAGCCCAATTTCTCTAGTCACTACATTTCAATGGTAATGAGAATCAGCATGCCCATTGCTCATGGGTAAATACAGAGCTGGTGCAGTATAAGCAGACCAAACATCATCAACACACTGATATATAGAATTGATCAGATATGATTCCACAATTTAATAAGATGGCTGAACTCCGAGTCAATGATAGGAGATGAGGAAAAATATTTAGAATAGGATAAATGTGTAAAAACAAGCTAATTACAAAGCAGATACTGCCCAAATGGGTCTTACAACCACTAGTGATGTAGGTAATGTTAGTAGAATGAAAAGGGAACCACACTGTCGGTCCACAAATTGCTATCAGTCTATTGTTTTGAGAACTAACAAAGTTGAAGTGAAATACAATCAGCAATACACTTGCTATTTGTTAACACAAAGTGTACCTTTAAAACTAACCATCAGCTGTTTGTTACCTCACAAACAGTTTCATGGAGGACAAAACGGTCTCTCTCATAACACACTCAAGTAGGCAGTAAAAACAATAAAAATTCTTAATGCATTGCAGACACTTTTCTCATAATAATGCATTGCAGACACTTTTCTCATAATGCCACTGTCCAACAATGAATGAAATATAAACAAACATTTAAAGAATGTCTAATTCACCATAATGAGCTGCTAATTCAACAATTATTTACCAATCTGTTCCAAGTGCACAGATCATGTATCAAAAGATAATTTGCATATTTTGAATAAATAATGCTATGCCATTCTTTAAATATTTATGAGCTGTGAGCACCCTCTTCATAAAATATACTATAAATAATTTACTTTTTTTCACGATCACAGAGAGCAATTATTGTAAATAAGACATTTTCCCTTAAAATCTGTCTCAATAGCAGTGTGTTCAGCAATGAAACCATGGATGCAGATCACTCATCTCCTGTGGTTGTGAGCAAAGTATAATATTAATTACCAACAGTCTAAATATACATATCCTGACATAGAATCCCACTTAATGGCTCATGCATGACACTTGATGCAATTAAACACTGAAAGGAACATTAGTAATTTTATAACAAGATTTCTAAAAGCAAGTAAAGAGACAGAAATGAATACTATTCTCCAAAAACAATTTTAATACGTCGTGGTAACAATATAAGAAATATATGTTCCGCATTTTTCTTTGCTGAAAAAGGCTTGGCATATTCCCTTTCAACAAAATCTTATGTTAACAGCCTCTAGCCATCTATCATTTTAAGTAATACATATGCTAGACAGGATTTTCAAACGGCACACACAAAAGGCTTTATTTACTTAATTAAAAGAAAAAAAAATCAAAGTTATCAAACAAGGAAAAAAGCCTCACCACTTTGAAATTATGCCTGTGGACAGTAACTCAATCTGGACAACAATCAATGCCAGGTGAAATCATCAATCTGCTTACAGCTAACATGCAAATTTCTCTTACAGTGAATCTCTGATCACATCCGTAACATTTACTCCTCTTTATCTATTTCAGAAATTTTAAGGTAGGGCAACTATTCCAGTAACATTTATTATAACAGTTTATAATACAAAGATGAAAGATTCACTGTAAGTGCTTCAAGATAGAAAAAAATAAAATACACTTTCTCACAGGCAACACAGTATCTAGTCACATAAGCACCTTGGACAAAACTTGCTGTCAAATCCACCATGGACATCCTTATTTCATATAGTACTTCAAAGCTAGTTCTTCCAATGTAACAGCAGTGATTCTTCACACCATATTGCTCATTTTCTTTTCCTGTTTTTCCCCAAAATAAATGGGAAACTTTCTGCTGAAGATTTAGTTAAAATGTGTGTTTTGTTTCACAAACATACTGAAGCTACAATATTGCTGTTACGTACCTGAAACGTTTCATTAATGTGCAAGTATCAACACACTGAAAAACAATTGCAAAAAAATCTTACTACTTCCTACTTGTAAAAATGTTCGAAAAAGTGTTACAGTGAGGTCTGGGAAGGGCGATGGGCTGGAGAGAACAAGTCTTGCTCTATCTTAAATAATTACCAGCAATTCGTCCATGCTCGTGTTCCATTTTTCCAGATTTATTCGTTTGATGGCACATTTTTCTTGCCGTGGTTTGCAAAAAGCGCCGTGAACAACTGCTGTTGCTCCGACACCTAGAAATAAAAGTAGAATTTCAATACGTTGGCACATATTCTGCAGAAATATTCATATTTATAGTGATTTTAACATTAAGTAACTAACTATTGACATTAGTCGTTTATATTGTGAAGTTTGCGACATGTTTTGTACACTAGTCTGCAAAAATCGCCATTATTTTTCTTTATTCGAGGTAAAAGTATGATAAAACACTCCGGGATGGAAACAACTATCTACAAGATAAGTGTGACTGTACGAAGGGAAGAAGAAACGAGTGAAATACACGGAGTCTAAATGTCAAAGGCTGTCATATGTCATTACGTGCAAAATTTACTGTGCACCATCACCTAAACAGAAACAGTATTTTATTATAAGTTAACCACCCAACTGTTCGTCTACTAATATGTTACGTCTCCATTGCCTTTAAGTTACAAGAACACCATAGCATAACGCCCAGAATTCAACTGCAGTCATGCCACGACGTAAAAAATCCACAAAAACATTCATTTTTTGCAGTTCAGCAGAATGTTATCTTAGGAGCATTACCTGTGTTTAGAATAACTGTTAGAAAACTATGTCAAGTTCACAACATTTCATTAAAAACTCTTACTTTTAACAAAACATTCAATAAAACACTGGTTTCACTCCTGGTACGTCACGTTTTCCGCTTCTTTCTCGCACTGTCATTCAACTAACAACTGTCTAGGGACTGCATGATGCAGTCATACAGTCTTACTCCACAAAAAATGAAAAACAAAGGCCACGTAAAATAGCAAGCTGCGGTACAAACTTCATTCGACTTCCAATAAAAAGAGAGAAAATGTATACACACACTCCAAATGATCACACGAACTTCATATTGCAAATAATACAAACGCTGAACGACACCAGGCAGATTTCGCCGTCACGTTATAGACAGTTATTTTACTGACCGATAACTTCCTTCAGTTCGTAGTCATCCTTAGAGTTGGGCCAGCCTTGCGTCGTCGAGCCGGCACCAGTCGTCGCCATTTTGTGAGCGAGAATATCTCCGATGGAAGCTCTGGCGGCCAAATGCGGACCTAAGCCGTCCGGGCCTGTGCAGTTGGATGTTTTCCGCCGGAAAATACCGGGCGAGCCAGGCGGCATGAGCCCGGGAGAGATTTTCCTGAAAGGAGGGGACACAAACACATGTAATTCAGCATTCTTATTGTAAAAGACACTTTCTCAATATTTAGTACACTGGCAGCATGGAAAAGCGTGAGGAACGAAAGTTATTAAAAGATAACTCTGAGCGCAATAAAGCAAATAGGACAACGTAAGCAGGAGAAACAAAAGACTGTACGCGTAAGAAGGGGGCGGGTCCACACGTGGTGACGACAGCACGCAGCAAGCGACTATCGCTCTTGTAGACTACACCGACAAAGGTCATATTTGCGATCGCCCAATCGGTTCATTAACCGAGTAAACCGGACTTCTTGGCTCGCCTCATAACGGCACTGTATTTTCTTCTAGAAAGAGCGATATAGTTTAGTAAAATGCAACAAATACAGTCTTTACAGTGTACAGATATTGCATGCACCTTATTTATTCCTAATAGCAGAGAAGGATGCCTCATAGCACTTTGTTGAGGTAAGACTGCATCTGACACGGTGACTGTTTACTTAGCTTCATTTGTTTGCGTAAAAGTGTACAAAGTGGCTGTGGCGTTGCTGTTACAATCAATAGACTGAACACAGAAGGTTGTGATCGGAGATTTCTTTTCCCCAACAGTAGTGAGTGTTTGCCGCAGTCAGATCAATATTCATTTCTGACAAATCAAGGTAAACGAGCTTTTCTTGGCAGCCAATCCTTTTTACGTAATCGGATCTCCCTCTGTCCGACTGCGTGCTTCAATAACAGCAACCAAGTGCTGTTAGGAAGACAGGCACAGGGTTAAGAAAAGATGCGGAGGGAAGGAGGGTCAGAGTTCTTCAGTCTCTCTCCCCCACGAAATGCGCTACATATGCTCAGAATTTTAATAAAAATAACAGTAAAATATATACAATATTTCATGATCATAATCATTTGTTAACATCAGTTTTTAGTACAGTGGTTTTGCCTTTTTGGTGATTTTTTTTTTTTTTGTGGGGGGGGGGGGGGGAGGGGAGGAGGATCCCCGCCTGTTGGAAGCAAGCTTACGTTTCTGGGTGTTGTCCTGCATATCAACGCTCATGATTGATCCCCTATTGTCATGATCACCATTCTTCCTTTCTTCATGATTTGTGATCATCAAATAGCCGCCGACCAAGCTCTACAAAAATATGTACCGAGTGACTGTAAATAAAATGCAGCTACTCACAGTGTGGGCTGTATGGCAGCGAAACTTGATAGATATTCTAATGTGCTAATACAGAACCGATTAACGTGGATAAAAATAGTTCCGATTTTGGCACAAGGTGCAAGGCGTACGGAACTATTTCCACGTGTAATGGCTGAGGAACGGAATGTGGACAGAAAAGGTCAAAAAAGCGAGGAAGGCGTTATGCTGATGATGTTATTATTAACCGATTACTACAGGATTTGTTCAATGAATGTGAGCACTGGAGAGGCCGACGAGATGCTGCATCCATAAAACGATGTGATAAACAGTTGCTCGCAGTAGTTTAGGTGGAATCTGAGCAACGCGTTCATATTACACTCTCCGTCAGATCAGGTACAGACCGAGCGTATCCGTGGTAAAAGCGTTCTTTTATATAGTCCCAGAGCCAAAAGTAAAAACTATTCGGATGAGATCGTCTCGCAGGCCATGCATCTGGAACACCTGTGCAGATAACACGTTCGTGGAAAGTTGTATCAAGCAGATATTTCTCTAGACGATCGCCATGAGGTGTTGCCTCGTCTTGCGTGCGAAATGAAAATAGTGGTTTCCACACAGTTGCGACCACGCAAAGCAGGAATCACACGCTGTAAAAAGTGGTCTCGATAACTTGCATACGTCACGGTACACCTGACAGGCCCTCTTCGTGAACTCTCTTAAAAGAAGAACGGACAGCGTTGTGAATCCACAGCACATGGTCACATGAGGCAAGTGCAAAGCTTCTTCGCGCACAGCAACCCAAAATAGTGAGTTCAAATTCAAATGGCTCTATGCACTATAGGACTTAACATCTGAGAGCATCAGTCCCCTAGACTTAGAACTACTTAAACCTTACTAAACTAAGGACATCACACACATCCATGCCCGAGGCAGGATTCGAGCCTGCGACCGTAGCAGCAGCGCGGTTCCGGACTGAAGCGCCTAGAACCGCTCGGCCACAGCGGCCGGCAATTCGTACTTACTGCACCCTGAGTGTAAAATGTGCCTCGTCACTCCATCTTATCAACTTCGATCCGTGCCGGACACCAGAGAGCAAATTCAGAACATTGCTGCGGATCAAGAGGTTGTTTAGGTCCTGCACTGTTTGGATCTTGTACGGGTACCAGTGTAATACACTGGAAAGCCAAAGAAACT
The DNA here is from genome assembly GCF_023864345.2 of Schistocerca serialis cubense. Taxonomy (NCBI): domain Eukaryota; kingdom Metazoa; phylum Arthropoda; class Insecta; order Orthoptera; family Acrididae; genus Schistocerca; species Schistocerca serialis. The sequence continues at coordinate 198,785,616 of NC_064648.1, read as the reverse complement.
GGGACACTTACCTAATATCATGTAGGGCCCCGGGAGCACGCAGAGGTGCCGCAACACGACGTGTCATGGACTCGACTAATGTCTGAAGTAGTGCTGGAGGGAATCGACACCATGAATCCTGCAGGGCTGTCCATAAATCCGTAAGAGTACGAGGATGTGGAGATCTCTTCTGGACAGCACGTTGCAAGGAATCCCAGATATGGTCCACAATGTTCATGTCTGAGACGATTGGTGGCCAAAGGGAGTGTTTAAACTCAGAAGAGTTCTGGACGTTTGGGGTGTCGCATTGTCCTACTGGAATTGCCCAAGTGCGTCGGAATGCACAATGGACATGAATGGAAGTCGGTGATCAGACTGTCACCGGTCAGAGTCGTATCTAGACGTATAAGTGGTCCAATATCACTCCAACTGCACATGCCCCACACCATTACAGAGTCTTAAACAGCTTGAATACTCCCCCGCTGATACGGAAGTTCCATGGATTCTTGATGTTGTCTCCATACCCGTACACGTCCAGCCGCTCGATACAATTTGAAACGAGACTCGTCCGACCAGGCAACGTGTTTTCCGTCATCAACAGTCCAATGTCGGTGTTGACGGGCCCTGGCGAAGCGTAAAGCTTTGTGTCGTGCAGTCATCGAGGGTACACGAGTGGGCATTCGTCTCCGAAAGCCCACATCGATAATGTTTCGTTGAATGGTTCGCACGCTGACACTTGCTGATGTCCAAGCACTGAAATCTGCAGCAATTTGCGGAAGGGTTGCATTTCAGTCACATTCAACGATTCTCTCCAGTCAGCGTTGGTCCCGCTCTTGCAGGATGTTTTTCCGGCAGCTGCGATGTCGGAGAGATTCACTGTACACTCGTGAAATGGTCGTACGGGAAAATCCCCACTTCATTCCTAGCTCGAAGCTGTGTCCCATCGCTAGTGCGCAGACTATAACACCACATTCTAACTCACCTAAATCTTGATAACCTGCCATTGTAGCAGTAGTAACCGATCTAACAACTGCGCCAGACACTTGCTGTCTTATACAGGCGTTGCCGACCGCAGCGCCGTATTCTGCCTGTTTACATATCTGTGTACTTGAATACGCACACCTATACCAGTTTCTTTGGCGCTTCGGTGTATACAGGGTGGTCCATTGATAGTGACCAGGCCAAATATCTCACGAAATTAGCGACAATCGAAAAAACTACAACGAACGAAACTTGTCTAGCGTGAAGGGGGAAACCAGATGGGGCTATGCTTGGCCCGCTAGATGGCGCTGCCATAGGTCAAACGGATATCAACTGCGTTTTTTTAAATAGGAGCCCCTTTTTTTTATTACATATTCGTGTAATACGTAAAGAAATATGAATGTTTTAGTCGGGCCACTTTTTTCGCTTTGTGATAGGTGGCGTTGTAATAGTCACAAACATATGGCTCACAATTTTAGACCAACAGTTGGTAACAAGTAGGTCTTTTTAAATTAAAATACAGAACGTAGGTACATTTGAACATTTTATTTCGGTTGTTCCAATGTGATACACGTGCCTTTGTGAACTTTTCATTTCTGAGAACGGATGCTGGTACAGCGTGATTACCTGTAAATATCACATTAATGCAATAAATACACAAAATGATGTCCGTCATCCTCAATGCATTTGGCAATACGTGTAACGACATTCCTCTCAACAGCGAGTAGTTCGCCTTCCGTAATGTTCGCAAATGCATTGACAATGCACTGACGCATGTTGTCAGACGTTGTCGGTGGATCACGGTTGCAAATATCCTTCAACTTTCCCCACAGAAAGAAATCCGGGGACGTCAAATCCGGAGAACGTGCGGGCCACGGTATGGTGCTTCGACGACCAATTCACCTCTCATGAAATATGCTATTCAATACCGCCTCAACCGCACGCGAGCTGTGTGCCGGACATCCATTACGTTGGAAGTACATCGCCATTCTGTCATGCAGTGAAACATCTTGTAGTAACATCGGTAGAACATTACGTAAGAAATCAGCATACATTGCACCATTTAGATAAAATGGGGGAAAATTATCCTTGCTTCCATAATGCCGCACCATACATTAACCCGCCAAGGTCGCTGATGTTCCACTTGTCGCAGTCATCGTGGATAAACTGGTAGAAGCTGACCTCGGCGAAGATCAATTTGGATTCCGCAGAAATGTTGGAATACGTGAGGCAATACTCACCCTACGACTTATCTTAGAAAATAGATTAAGGAAAGGCAAAGCTACATTTCTAGCATTTGTGGACTTAGAGAAAGCTTTTGACAATGTTGAGTGGAATACTCTCTTTCAAATTCTAAAGGTGGCAAGGGTAAAATACAAGGAGCGGAAGGCTATTTACAATTTGTACAGAAACCAGATGGCAGTTATAAGAGTCGAGGGGCATGAAAGGGAAGCAGCGGTTGGAAAGGGAGTGAGACAGGGTTGTAGCCTGTCCCCGATGTTATTGAATCTGTATATTGAGGAAGCAGTAAAGGAAACAAAAGAAAAATTCGGAGTAGGTATTAAAGTCCATGGAGAAGAAATAAAAACGTTGAGGTTCGCCGATGACATTGTAATTCTGTCAGAGACAGCAAAGGACTTGGAAGAGCAGTTGAACGGAATGGACAGTGTCTTGAAAGGAGGATATAAGATGAACATCAATAAAAGCAAAACGAGGATAATGGAATGTAGTCGAATTAAGTCGGGTGATGCTGAGGGAATTAGATTATGAAATGAGACACTTAAAGTAGTAAAGGAGTTTTGATATTTGGGGATCAAAATAACTGATGATGGTCGAAGTAGAGAGGATATAAAATGTAGACTGGCAATGGCAAGGCAAACGTTTCTGAAGAAGAGAAATTTGTTAACATCGAGTATAGATTTAAGTGTCAGGAAGTCGTTTCTGAAAGTATTTGTATGGAGTGTAGCCATGTATGGAAGTGAAACATGGACGACAAATAGTTTGGACAAGAAGAGAATAGAAGCTTTCGAAATGTTGTGCTACAGGAGAATGCTGAAGATTAGATGGGTAGAACACATAACTAACGAGGAGGTATTGAATAGAATTTGGGAGAAGAGGAGTTTGTGGCAGAACTTGACAAGAAGAAGGGACCGGTTGGTAGGACATGTTCTGAGGCATCGAGGGATCACAAATTTAGCATTGGAGGGCAGCGTGGAGGGCAAAAATCGTACTGGGAGATGAAGAAGCTTGCACAGGATAGAGTAGCATGGAGAGCTGCATCAAACCAGTCTCACGACTGAAGACCACAACAACTACAACAACAACACACTGCAACCCCGATTCCCAGAACTCCTGAAGATAGACGTTGACTGTGGATATTGTATCACAGACACAGTCCCTTTGACTGTTCAGAGATGTCACCAAACCCGCCCAAAGATGTAAACAACCATGGTTGAGCAGCGCTTATTAGACGGAAGGGGTGTGACAGCCGATCACTTCCAGTCATTCCACCAGGAAGGAGGAACACGGCTCGAGTTATCTGTAGTTCAACCATGCCTAGACGGTCAATACTGCGATTCGATCGCGTCCGCATTGTTACTTTGTGCCAGGAAGGGCTCTCAACAAGGGAAGTGTCCAGGCCTCTCGGAATGAACCAAAGCGATGTTGTTCGGACATGGAGAAGATACAGAGAGACGGGAACTGTCGATGACATGCCTCGCTCAGGCCGCGCAAAGGCTACTACCTACGGATTATGGCTCGGAGGAACCCTGGCAGCAACGCCACCATGTTCAATAATGCTTTTCGTGCAGCCACAGGACGTCGTGTTACGACTCAAACCGTGCGGAATAGGCTGCACGATGCACAACTTCAGTCCCGACGCCCATGGCGAGGTCCATCTTTACAACCACGACACCGTGCAGGGCAGTACAATGGGCTCAACAACATGTCGAATGGATCGCTCAGGATTGGCATCACGTTCTCTTCACCGATGAGTGTCGCATATGCCTTCAACCAGACAATCGCCGGAGACGTGTTTGGAGGCAACCCAGTCAGTCTGAACGCCATAGACACACTGTCCAGCGAGTGCAGCAAGGTGCAGGTTCCCTGCTGTTTTGGGGTGGCATTATGTGGGGCCGACGTACGCCGCTGGTGGTCACGGAAGGCGCCGTAACGGCTGTACGATACGTGAATGACATCCTCCGAATGACCGTGCAACCATATCGGCAGCATACTGGCGAGACATTCGTCTTCATGGACGACAATTCCCCATCGTGCCCATCTTGCGAATGAGTTCCTTCAGGATAACTACTAGAGTGGCCAACTTGTTCTCCATACATGAATCCTGCCGAATATGCCTGGGATAGTTTGAAAATGGCTTATTTATTTATTTATTTATCGTATGGCAATACAGACACATAAGAAACAAACAGATAAATCACTAATATAACAAACGTTAATAACTGCAAACCAACATTACTAATATAACGAAGTTTACGGATTACCAACAAACATCATGTCTATTAATATAATCTATCGACTCTGGAGTTGCGAGCAGGAAGTCATCGGGGCTCCCATTATAGGCTCTTCTGGAACACTCTTCAACAATGTGGCTGATGGTCTTTTTCCGCAGTCACACTGAGGGGATGGTCATTTTACCCCATTTATACAGGGAGTAAGCACATGTGCCATGACGAGTTCTAATCCTATTTAGAGTGGACCACGTTTTGCGTGGTAGCTCAAAACCAGGTGGCTTTTGTGTGATGCAAGGCATGTTATGATTTTGCCATACGTTCCATTTTTGAGACCATGCGTTTGTGATACTGAAACCTTCTTGTACACAGTTCCTTGCTGCTCTTGTTGGCGGGTTCCTAGATCGAAGCCTATTAGTGTTTGCAGCCTCAGTGTCTTGGTGGATTGGCAGGCTTCGATTTCCCGTGATGTTTTTGTATTCACGTACAAGGGCGTCAGTACGTCGCAGGTGTGGCGGCGGGATGTGGCCTAATATTGGGAGCCATTGCGTTGGAGTGGGTTTAATTACTCCAGAAATCATCCTTAGAGTGTTATGCAACTGGACATCCACCTTTTTTACATGTGGGCTGTTTAGCCAAATCGGAGCACAGTATTCGGCAGCCGAGAATACAATTGCTAAAGCAGAGGTGCGGAGAGTGGAGGCCGTTTAGGGACGATGTGACCTACCAACCACTCTGATGTATCTACGCCGAATAGCCGTTGAGGAAATGGGACAGTTTGGACCAACAGTGCCTTGATGAACTTGTGGATAGAATGCCACGATGAATACAGGCATGCACGAATGCAACAGGATGTGCTACTGGGTATTAGAGGTACCGGTGTGTACAGCAATCTGGACCACCACCTCTGAAGGTCTCGCTGTATGATGGTACAACATACAATGTGTTGTGTTCGTGAGCAATACGAAGGGCGGAAATGATGTTTATGTTGATCTCTATTCCAGTTTTCTGTACAGGTTCCGGTTGGTTCAAATGGCTCTGAGCACTATGGGACTTAACATCTATGGTCATCAGTCCCCTAGAACTTGGAACTACTTAAACCTAACTAACCTAAGGACATCACACAACACCCAGCCATCACGAGGCAGAGAAAATCCCTGACCCCGCCGGGAATCGAACCCGGGAACCCGGGCGTGGGAAGCGAGAACAGGTTCCGGAACTCTCGGAGCCGAGGTGATGCAAAACTTTTTTTGATGTGTGTAGAAATGCGATTCATTCGACAGACGACACGTCTCTATTGATTTATCCAATATGAGCGCCGGAGACGTCGACGCTATGCTCATCTGTAAAACGATATGATCAGCAGTTATTCGCAGCAGTTCTGATGGAATATAAGCAAACTCGGTGATGCTGTGTCCACTGCAATCGTAACTACGATCTCGTCGGGCCAATACAGGAACACACAGGGGTCGTGTGATGTGGAGCTCCACGTTCCACAATAGCCTCTGAACGGTGCACTCCAAACACTTGCGCCTGCACCAGCACTGCACTTTGTCATCAGGTCTGATTACACAGCGAGGCATCCTCAGACCTCTTCGTTTTGTGATGGGCCGTGATCGTCCAAAATCATCTGGCCTACTCGTTATTTCACCACCCTTCAAACACTTTCCATAGATGCTGACATCTACATCTACACAATTACTCTGCTGTTCACAATAAAGTGCCAGGCATCGGATTCAATGAACCACCTTCAAGCTGAAACTTCCTGGCAGATTAAAACTGTGTGCCCGACCGAGACTCGAACTCGGGACCTTTGCCTTTCGCGTGCATGTGCTCTACCATCTGAGCTACCGAAGCACCACTCACGGCCGGTACTCACAGCCTTACTTCTGCCAGTACCTCGTCTCCTACCTTCCAAACTTTACAGAAGCTCTCCTGCGAAACTTGCAGAACTAGCACGCCTGAAAGAAAGGATACCGCTGCATGGTGAAGTTTCGCAGGAGAGCTTCTGTAAAGTTTGGAAGGTAGGAGACGAGATACTGGCAGAAGTAAAGCTGTGAGTACCGGGCGTGAGTGGTGCTTCGGTAGCTCAGATGGTAGAGCACTTGCCCGCGAAAGGCAAAGGTCCCGAGTTCGAGTCTCGGTCGGGCACACAGTTTTAATCTGCCAGGAAGTTTCATAGCAGCGCACACTCCGCTGCAGAGTGAAAATCTCATTCTGGAAACATCCTCAAGGCTGTGACTAAGCCATGTCTCCGCAGTATCCTTTCTTTCAGGAGTGCTAGTTCTGCAAGGTTCGCAGGAGAGCTTCTGTAAAGTTTGGAAGGTAGGAGACGAGATACTGGCAGAAGTAAAGCTGTGAGTACCGGGCGTGAGTGGTGCTTCGGTAGCTCAGATGGTAGAGCACTTGCCCGCGAAAGGCAAAGGTCCCGAGTTCGAGTCTCGGTCGGGCACACAGTTTTAATCTGCCAGGAAGTTTCATAGCAGCGCACACTCCGCTGCAGAGTGAAAATCTCATTCTGGAAACATCCTCAAGGCTGTGACTAAGCCATGTCTCCGCAGTATCCTTTCTTTCAGGAGTGCTAGTTCTGCAAGGTTCGCAGGAGAGCTTCTCTAAAGTTTGGAAGGTAGGAGACGAGGTACTGGCAGAAGTAAAGCTGTGAGTACCGGGCGTGAGTCGTGCTTGGGTAGCCCAGTTGGTAGAGCACTTGCCTGCGAAAGGCAAAGATCCCGAGTTCGAGTCTCGGTCCGGCACACAGTTTTAATCTGCCAGGAAGTTTCAAATTAGCGCACACTCCGCTGCAGAGTGAAAATCTCATTCTGGAAACATCCTCAAGGCTGTGACTAAGCTATGTCTCCGCAGTATCCTTTCTTTCAGGAGTGCTAGTTCTGCAAGGTTCGCAGGAGAGCTTCTGTAAAGTTTGGAAGGTAGGAGACGAGATACTGGCAGAAGTAAAGCTGTGAGTACCGGGCGTGAGTGGTGCTTCGGTAGCTCAGATGGTAGAGCACTTGCCCGCGAAAGGCAAAGGTCCCGAGTTCGAGTCTCGGTCGGGCACACAGTTTTAATCTGCCAGGAAGTTTCATAGCAGCGCACACTCCGCTGCGGAGTGAAAATCTCATTCTGGCACCTTCAAGCTGTCTCTCTACCGTTCTACCCTCGAACGGCGCGCGGGAAAAACGAGCACTTAAATTTTTCTGTGCGAGCCCTGACTTCTCTTATTTTATCGTGATGATCATTTCTCCCTATGTAGGTGGATGCCAACAGAATGTTTCTGCAATCGGAGGAGAAAACTGGTGATTGAAATTTCATGAGAAGATCCCGTCGCAACGAAACCCACCTCTGTTTTAATGATTGCCACTACTATTCACGTATCATGTCTGTGTCACTATCTCCCCCATTTCGCGACAATACAAAACGAGCTGCCCTTCTCTGAACTTTCTCGATGTGATCCGTCAGTCTACATCTACATCTCCATGGATAATCTGTAGATCGCATTCAAGTGACTGGCAGAGGGCAGCTGACGCGGATCCCACACCGCACACTAGTATTCCAGAACAGGACGGACAAGCGTGGTGAAAGCAGTCTCTTTAGTAGACCTGTTGCACCTTCTAAGTGTTCTGCCAATAAGTCGCAGTCTTTGGTCTGCTCTACCCACAACATTATCTATGTGATTGTTCCCATTTAGGCTACTTGTAATTGTAATCCCTAAGTACTTAGTTGGATTTACAGCATTCAGATTTGTGTGACTTATCGCGTATTCGAAATTTAGCAGATTTCTTTTACCACTCACGTGAATAACTTCACACTTTTCTTTATTCATGGTAAATTGCCATCTTTCCCAGCATACAGATATCTTATCTACATCATTTTGCAATTCGTTTTGGTCATCTGATGACTTTACAAGACGGTAAATGACAGCAGCATCTGCAAACATCGAGGGCTACTCAGATTGTCTCCTAGGTAGTTAACATACACACACACCAAAAAACGTTTTGCACCAACTCCGTTCCGAGAGTTCCGGAACCTGTACAGAAAACTGGAATACAGATCAACATAACAAGATTACAGCCCTTTGTTTTGCTCATAAAAACCATACAATGCATGTTGTACCACCCTACAGCGAGACCTTCAGAGGTGGTGATCCAGATAGCTGTACAAAATTGTTCAAATGGCTCTGAGCACTATGGGACTTGACTTCTGAGGTCATCAGTCCCGTAGAACTTAGAACTACTTAAACCTATCTAACCTAAGCACATCATATACGTCCATGCCCGAGGTAGGATTCGAACCTGCGACCGTAGCGGTCGAATCTGATCGTTCCATTTGAGCCATTTGAGATAATTTCGAATAGTCACGCCCAGATACTTGACCCCTCAAAGTAGGAGAAAGTTTCACTTATTTAGGGAGTAAAATATCTAGGGATGGAAGAATAACTAACAAAATTAATAGGAGGTTACAGAAGGGAGGCAATTTTTACCAAACAATAAAACACCTGATTTGGAATAATGAAGTTTCAGAAAGAGCGAAACTCCTTAAGTATAAGAATTATTACATCCGTATTGTCACCTATGGTGGACAAACGTGGACAATGACACAAAGGGACTGGAGCAGACTCCAAGCAGGGGAAATGAAATTTCGTAGAGCAGTTAAGGGAAAAACAAGAATGGACAGAGTAAGGAATGTAGAGATTAGAAAGGACCTTAAACAAGAAAGTACACTAGAAGAAATTGAAAAAAAAAAACCAGATTGCGATGGTATGGGCATGTTAAAGGATGCATGGGCAGAGACTCCCCAAAATTATGGAAGAACTGAAGATGGATGGGAAAAGACCTAGAGGGCGCCCAAGAACACGGTGGAAAATGGGAGTGGAAATATCTGTAGAGAGGAGAGGTGTGACCTGGCAGCAAGTGGAGGAAGAAAAGTGGTGGGAGGACCGAGCCAAATGGACATCTAATGCCACATATCTCCACGAACCTACCAACAAACTGTGGGATCCCCGATAAGCAGGATCAGTGGTGTATTGCTTATGGACAAACAAGCTGGCAAACAGGTGGTCATAATGTTTTGGATTATCAGTGTAAAAACGTCTGAAAACGATCAGTTGGTATTTCTTTCGTGTAAGTAGTCACAGACAGAAAAGGACATGGAAGAGCAGTTGAATGTAATGGACAGTGTCTTGAAAGGGGGATATCAGATGAACACCAACAAAAGGAAAACGAGGATAATGGAATGTAGTCGAAGTGAATCAGCTGATGCTGAGGGAACTGGATTAGGAAATGAGACACTTAAAGTAGTAAAGGAGTTTTGCTATTTGGGGAGCAAAATAACTGATTTAAGTGTCAGGAAGTCGTTTCTGAAATTATTTGTATGGAGTGTAGCCATGTGTGGAAGTGAAACACGGACGATAAACAGTTTAGACAAGAAGAGAATAGAAGATTTTGAAATGTGGTGCTACGGAAGGATGCTGAAGATTAGATGAGTAGATCATGTAACTAATGAGTAGGTACGGAATAGAATTGGGGAGAAAAGGAATTTGTGGCACAACTTGACTAGAAGAAGGGATCGGTTGGTAGGGCATATTCTGAGGCATCGAGGGATCACCAATTTAGTATTGGCGGGCAGCGTGGAGGGTAAAAATCGTAGAGGGAGACCAAAAGATGAATAGAGAAAGCAGATTCAGAAGGCTGTAGGTTGCAGTAGTTACTCAGAGATGACGAGGTTCACACAGGATAGAGTTGCATGGAGTGCTGCATCAATCCAGTCTTTGGACTGAAGACAACAACAACAACAACAAAATGGTTCAAATGGCTCTGAGCACAATGGCACTTAACATCTGAGGTTATCAGTCCCCTGGACTTGGAACTACTTAAACTTAACTAACGTAAGGACATCACACACATCCATGCCAGAGGCAGGATACGAAACTGCGATCGTAGCAGTCCCGCGGTTCCGGACTGAAGCCCCTAGAACCGCTCGGCCTCAGCGGCCGGCCAACAGGAACAAATAGTTGATTTGAAATCAGACACTGCCAGCGACAGCGTTATTCTCGAAATGACAGTCAGTTACTGGCATTCAGATGCAACTGCAGGGCGAAATTCGCTAGAGATACGAATGAAATGTGCGTACAAATATGTGTGAAGTATGTGAAATACGCTGGGTGATTCCATGATGATGTTACAAACTTTGAGTGTCGACGGAAAATGGTAAACGTACCAATTTGAGGTAAGGGACCTTGCCCAGAAGCAGTCGAGTAAAATTATAAGGGACAACCGTTCTGATGCCTCTGACAGGGCAGCTCTTCTGCTGCAATTTCTTTGCTTTCAGCAGTTTGGGAGGTCAAACAAGAAAACTAGAAAAAACTGTCCAGTAAACATGGGCTCTGAAATGAACACCATAGCCATTTCAGACCAGAAATTTTTCTGGAGGAAGAAAAATTTTCAGTTCAGTGGTAATATTCCTAGGCGATGTTTTGATGATTTTACAGGGTGTCTACGTGGACAAGAAAAAAAAATTCCCAGATTTTCCCCGGATTTCCCGGTTAAAAACACAATTTCTCCCGGATGAAATTACGTATAAAGCGGGTGAAAATACATCCGTGTTAAGTAACAGTATACTTTCCCTCGGAGCTGTAAAACCTATCAGTCCTTTGAATCGTAAAGGTCTTATACCGGCGGAGGACGTCCCAGCACTTTAGGAAACGAAATCCAGGAAAAACAATGCGTTTGGAAAGATGTTTGATGCAAGACAATATGCACAGAGTTTATTTTCGTATTGCTAAAGTACATACACACATTCCACAAATTACAGCACGGTAGCTTCCGAAACTCTAAAATAGAGATTGCGTTGAGCGATGCACTTTTGTCAGCGAGTCATAGTTCATGTCACGTGATCTCGCTAGTGAATGACGGCAGTTAACCAGAGCACGAGGCCTACGAGAAAGACGGGCCGCGGCGCGTACGTTACGAACGTGGGCCGAGCTCGCTCAACTCAGCAAAGTGCGTTTCTACAGTGGTTAACTCGTAAGTAGACGTGTATGTACGAACGAGAATTGCATCGTCTATTGGCATTCACTGATATTAGTCCTACAATGATAGGAAGTCCGTAGGCCTAGTAACAGGCTCTAATTTGGCAATTAAAGTCGTGCCAAAATGATTATCAGTTGCGTGGAAAAGTCGAAGTGTTCTGGCATGAAGAGCCTTGTGACATTCCTCAGTAACACATTATGCACATTTTTTTGAAGGTCAATTACACTTTTTGCCATCGATCGCATAATTTTTTATCTATGTAAAAACAACATTAAATATGAAAACTAACGTGAAGCTCTGTCGTTTTTTAGCGTGTGTTACACGTTAAGTAATATCAAATACAAATGTGCCGGTAAAATTTTAAATAGTGGCATAAATGACATCTTCTCGGCCCGACATTTTTCAAATGGCTGATCCTCAAAGTGTTCCGTTTTGAATGAGAGTTATAACGCCCTGTGATTTAAGAAATTCACTGCACATTCTCACACGTAACATAAATCATCTTGCGTGGAAATTTCCTTTGAAAGTAACGCATCTCAAGCCACAATTCGTAATATTTTCTGGTGATCTGTTAGAAATGTAAACAATTGTGACGTCACGCACATTGAATGCACGTTAGTTGTTACGGACGTACTGCACAATCTTCGACCTAAAGCCTTTGACACTTTACGGTGTCGGCAAACTGGTCTGTGCATTCTATAAATTACCCATTTTCTATGCAACTAAACCTTTATTTTGGTGTTATTCCCTGATTTATGTTTCACTGCTGCAGTATTATTCAGCAGTACTGGACTCAAGTTCTTTGTCAGCGTATCAGATCTTACACGTCACACCTACAAAACTTTAACTGAAATCTAAAACAACGAAAAATCCCGGAATTCTAAAAAATTCTCGGGTTTTTCCCGGATTTGTCCCGGATGAAAAAATTCCCGGGTTTTTCCTGGAATTCCCGGATGTCCCGGGCCGTATACACCCTGTTTTAGATACAAGATTTAGACAAAATTATGTACGCGTTTTCAAAACATACTTTGTACATTTTGCTTCATTTTATGGGCTAAAATAAATAATTACGTAATTTTCTCTATTGTAACAAATAGTAAAATGATCAATCAATAATAACCATGCAAAATAACAAGAACGATTCAGTTATACAATGTGTGACGGGACATCCTCCTCTAGCATTACTTTTCCTCAACAGTAGTTGTCGATAGGGTAAGGTGGCGTAAATCCGCCCTAGTAATTTCCTGTGGCTATAAAACGATTTTCGGAGGTGGGATCTTAACGTTATATACGTTAAATTATAGGTAATATAAAGGAGCAACTGTTTGCAAAATATTTTTGCTATACTATCAATAGTTTTTGAGATGTCCGTATTTTAAGAAACGTCCATTTTTTTCCATTTGCAAAAATGGTGGGGTAAATCCGACCCCCTATTTGTTTGGCTGATTTTGCGCAGAAATAGTTCTAAATGAACGTTTTTTTTGGGAAATAATTATAAGCAATTATGTTTTTTACATAAATGAACAAAATGTATTAAAAAATAATAATGTTTAGTTTACTAAATGTACTCAAAGGTAAATGAATGTAAATTTTAATTGAAAAAAAGATGATTTCATTGCACGGCGGTGCAACAGCAATGTCGATCTCGGAATGTTAAAATCATGAGCGACAGCTCGTAAAGACATTCCCATCTGCACTGCAGCAACTGCTCGGCGAATATCGTTTTGATTGCGTTTTGTCGTTTTTCGTTCGTAATTTCGTACCATTTTCCTAAAAATAAACAAAAATTGACTTTGTTTCCATAAATAAATAATTCCATACAAATAAACGGTAAAAAACATGCGGTCGGATTTATCCCACCACGCCATTTTTCATTTAACACACATAGAAACAATTTACACGAAATTTCCAACAAGAACGATAAATACACTGTATAGGTCACTAAATGCACTACAAAATCACTAACCGTTTTCTTTGCGATCGTTCTATTTAATAAGGTAAACCTAGTGGTGGAATTTTACACAAAAATTTAATTGAAACTCGAAAACACACTTGTTGTCATTTGGGTGTCTAATTGTCAAATGCGGCAAAGCTGTCACGGTGAGATTTTCTACATTCCGAATGCTCTGTATGGTAACACTAATGCGAAATCGCTCCGCTTTGCCGTTTCTCGCAATTAGAGGGCGGTCGGGTTTACACACCCGGTCGGATTTACCCCAATTTACCCTTCCACTATTATTTTTCGAATTTTGGACAGGTCAGGATTATCTCAGTTGCTTTTCTCAAAACTTTCATATAATTTTATACACAGTATGTCGTATTTCAATCTAAAATTTATGAAAAGAAATGTTATAATCGAAAAGTACTAGCTCTGAATGTACAGTCAAAATTATTTTTTTTCGCGTCTGAAATCACGAATTATCTGCACACTTAAAATTTCAGTTATTAATTGCGCAATACTGTAGTGTTTAGAATGTTTATTTCTGGATTCATTTATGAAATAATAATCGAAATTAATACTGTAACGAAAACTAATAGAAATTCATTTGTTAAGAAAAAATGTAAATCCTTTGTAATATTCTTATTTCCGCAGTGTGTCAGAGTTGTAAGCTTGCATCTGATGTGTTCGGACGCATTTTTGTATAATAGGTGCGAACAATGTAACTTCTGTTTTGTTAATGTGAAAAATCAAAATACTGTACGATGTGAGAAAATATATTTACGTAAAAATAATGCTGCAACAACAGTCTTCAGATTTATTTAGTTCAAACCTGATTTGAGATTTTCAGCTTCAAGAATCAGACCCCTAGACAAGAAGAACTGCAGTCATTTCAACGTTATGTAAGTAAGCATGAATGTTTATTGTAATCTTCGCTCCTCGCAAATCTTCATAAAAGACTTTGCTTATTAATTACTTGGCCTGGTCATTGTTTAATGTGGACTATAGAAGGAAGATGGAAGGAGGGGAGAGATTACAAGTGGAATAGAGCGAACCCACCACATCCGTGTGTTCTGGTGGTCATGACCTGCTGTCTGTTCGTGCACTGGCTTGCCGATGTTTTGATAGTGATGCCCAACAGTTGGTAGCACTTGCGCATTACGGAAAGGTTGAACATTCACAAATGTGTAGCTCGGGTTTCCACTGGGACGAAAATACTTCTGTCGCAGCTAAGGCACAAAAAAATGGCTCTGAGCACTATGGGACTTAACATCTATGGTCATCAGTCCCCTAGAACTTAGAACTACTTAAACCTAACTAACCCAAGGACATCACACACATCCATGCCCGGGGCAGGATTCGAACCTGCGACCGTAGCAGTCGCGCGGTTCCGGACTGAGCGCCTAGAACCGCTAGACCACCGCGGCCGGCCGCTAAGGCACAGTTAAAGTTAATTTACACAATTATAGCCAGAGAGTCTGAAAGGATCCACATCTACATCTACATGGATACTCTGCAAATCACATTTAAGTGCCTGGCAGAGGGTTCATCGAACCACCTTCACAATTCTCTGTTATCCCAATCTCGTATAATGCGTGGAAAGAATGAACACCTATATCCCTCCGTACGAGCTCTGATTTCCCTTATTTTATCGTGGTGATCGTTCCTCCCTATGTAGGTCGGTGTCAACAATTCGCATTCGGAGGAGAAAGCTGGTGATTGGAATTTCTTGAGAAGATTCCGTCGCAACGAAAAAGGCCTTTCTTTTAATGATTTCTAGCCCAAATCCTGTATCATTTCAGTGACACTCTCTCCCATATTTCGCCATAATACAAAACGTGCTGCCTTTCTTTGAAGTTTTTCGATGTACTCCGTCAGTCCTATCTGGTAAGGATCCCACACCGCGCAGCAGTATTCTAAAAGAGGACGGACAAGCGTAGTGTAGGCAGTCTCCTTAGTAGGTCTGTCACATTTTCTAAGTGCCCTGCCAATAAAACGCAGCGTTTGGTTAGCCTTCCCCACAATATCTTCTGTGTGTCCCTTCCAATTAAAGTTGTTCGTAATTTTAATACCTAGGTATTTAGTTGAATTTACGGCTTTTCAAAAATGGTTCAAATGGCTCTGAGCACTATGGGACTTAAGATCTGAGGTCATCAGTCCCGTTGACCTTAGAACTACTTAAACCTAACTAACCTAAGGACATCACACACATCCATGCCCGAGGCAGTATTCGAACCTGCGACCGTAGCGGTCGCTCGGTTCCAGATTGAAGCACCTACACCGCTCGGCCACACCGGCCGACTTACGGCTTCTAGATTAAGAGCAGTGAGCATTCGTTGAGTAGAA
Organism: Schistocerca serialis cubense; assembly: GCF_023864345.2. Classification (NCBI taxonomy): domain Eukaryota; kingdom Metazoa; phylum Arthropoda; class Insecta; order Orthoptera; family Acrididae; genus Schistocerca; species Schistocerca serialis. Next base: position 198,769,876 of record NC_064648.1, on the reverse strand, counting down.
GAGATGCGTTTCACAGTAACGAAGATGAAAAAGTACTCGTAGCTCTTAAGGTATGTGCCTGAGAGCACATGTTTACTGAAGATTTTATTCCTTGATTTGTTCCATACCTCCAGCTCTCAAAATGTGGAAGGTAAAATGCAGTAGAAGAGGTCGAGGGTCAGAGGTGTCAGAACGATTTTCGCTTGTTTCGAGTCGGTCGTATCCCGTCCAGGGTTCAAAACTGATAATTTACCCTTCTCCATCATCCATGAAACTGTTAACATTACCACGGAATCACCCTTTATGCAGTAAATGTATGAAAATGTGACATATGCGTCCGCGGGCGAAAAAAAGATTAATTACACAGATAAATAAAAAAAATCAAGAACTGTCTTTCAGAGCAGAAGCTTTCTTGAGCCAGCTACGTATCTATCTGTTGTTGTTGTGGTGGTGGTCTTCAGTCCTCAGACTGGTTTGACGAAGCTCTCCACGCTACTCTATCCTGTGCAAGCTTCTTCATCTCCCAGTACCTACTGTAACCTACATCCTTCTGAATTTGCTTAGTGTATTCATCTCTTGGTCTCCCTCTACGATTTTTACCCTCCACGCTGCCCTCCAATACCAAATTCGTGATCCCTCGATATCTCAGAACATGTCCTACCAACCGATCCCTTCTTCTGGTCAAGTTGTGCCACAAACTCCTCTTCTCCCCTATTCTATTCAATACCTCCTCATTACTTACGTGATCTACCCATCTAATCTTCAGCATACTTCTGTAGCACCACATTTCGAAAGCTTCTATTCTCTTCTTGTCCAAACTTATTTATCGTTCACGTTTCACTTCCCTACATGGCTACACTCCCTACAAATACTTTCAGAAATGACTTCCCGACATTTAAATCTATACTCGGTGTTAACAAATTTCTCTTCTTCAGAAACGTTTTCCTTGCCGTTGCCAGTCTACATTTTATATCCTCTCTACTTCGACCATCTTCAGTTATTTTGCTCCCCAAATAGCAAAACTCCTTTACTACTTTAACTGTCTCATTTCCTAATTTAATTCCCTCAGCATCACCCGACTTAATTCGACTACATTCCACTATCCTCGTTTGGCTTTTGTTGATGTTCATCTTATATCCTCCTTTCAAGACACTGTCCATTCCGTTCAACTGCTCTTCCAAGTCCTTTGCTGTCTCTGACAGAATTACAATGTCATCGGCGAACCTCAAAGTTTTTATTTCTTCTCCATGGATTTTAATACCTACTCCGAACTTTTCTTTTGTTTCCTTTACTGCTTGCTCAATGTACAGATTGAATGACATCGGGGATAGGCTACAACACTGTCTCACTCCCTTCCCAACCACTGCTTCCCTTTCATACCCCTCGACTCTTATAACTGCCATGTGGTTTCTGTACAAATTGTAAATAGCCTTTCGCTCTCTGTATTTTACCCCTGCCACTTTCAGAATTTGAATGAGAGTATTCCAGTCAACATTGTCAAAAGCTTTCTCTAAGTCTACAAATGCTAGAAACGTAGGTTTGCCTTTCCCTAATCTTTCTTCTAAGGTAAGTCGTAGGGTCAGTATTGCCTCACGTGTTCCAGCATTTCTACGGAATCCAAACATGTTCCCCGAGGTCGGCTTCTAGCAGTTTTTCCATTCGTCTGTACAGAATTCGCGTTAGTATTTTGCAGCTGTGACTTATTAAACTGATAGTTCGGTAATTTTCACATCTGTCAACACCTGTTTTCTTTGGGATTGGAATTATTATATTCTTCTTGAAGTCTGAGGGTATTTTGCCTGTCTCATACATCTTGCTCACCAGATGGTAGAGTTTTGTCAGGACTGGCTTTGCCATCTATCTAGTGCCGCTAATATTAGACAAATTATAGGTGATACAGAGGTGTAAAACAACTGACTCTTCCCACGTTCCACTAACACTAACACACGGTACAGTGGGAAGCACCCTCTTCCACGCATTTTACAGTGTTTCGCAGCAGTGTAGATGTAGATGTAGATGCAGACACGTGGAGACGAGCGAGGCACCAGGCCGCATCTGCGAAATTACTTTCGTCAGATCGATCGGTGCTGCAATGCGCAACCGGGAGACAAACTGCGTCCCCGTGTGCGGGTTACCTACAGCATCTGGGAAACTAAACTCGCGCGTAGTTTCTCTGGCCTATTTAGAACTTGGCACATATCAAAGAGAAGTCCAACTGAGCTGTAAATGGCTTTTTTTTTTCCACAAGGCGCGCTGCACAAGGCGACTGCTGTGGGACATTTTGCAGAACGGCGTCTGTCTAGCTCCGTGGTCCCCAATCTTTCTTAGACCATTCCCCCTGAGTGCAATCTGACATTAGCTAGTACCCCCGGCGTCATTTGCCCCCCTGTTCTCCTCCCCTCTCCCACATTAAAGACTTGGAACCCTTTTATTTTTAAACTGATGAAAGATGAATGATATATAGTTTGTGTGTGTGTGTGTGTGTGTGTGTGTGTGTGTGTGTGTGTGTGTGTATGTGCTAGAACGAATGATGAAGAGATTCGTGGTGCCTCGTCAGTGCTGCTCACAAAAAATGGTTCAAATGGCTCTGAGCACTATGGGACTTTACAAGACGGTAAATAACAGTAGCATCTGCAAACATCGAGGGCTACTCACAAGGGAACCTCCCCATCGCACCCCCCCCCCCCCCCCAATCCCCCCAGATTTAGTTATAAGTTGGCACAGTGGATAGGCCTTGATAAACTGAAGACAGATCAATTGAGAAAACAGGAAGAAGTTGTGTGGAACTGAAAAAATAAGCAAAATATTTAAACTGAGTAGTCCATGGGCGACATAGGCAACATCAAGGACAATGTGAGCTCAGGCGCGCCGTGGTACCGTGGTAGCGTGAGCAGCTGCAGAACGAGAGTCTTTGGTTCAAGTCTTCCCTCGAATGAGAATTTTACTTTCTTTATTTTTGCATAGTTATTATCTGTCCGTTCGTTCATTGACGTCTCTGTTCACCGTAATAAGTTTAGTGTCTGTGTTTTGCGACCGCATCGCAAAACCGTGCGATTAGTAGACGAAAGGACGTGCCTCTCCAATGGGAACCGAAAACATTTGATCGCAAGGTCATAGGGCAGCCGATTCCTCCACAGAAAAACACATCTGATATACTCTATACCACACTGGTGACGGCATGTGCGTCACATATGTTGTCGACCCACCTAACTTGTACACTTGGCGAATGGGTAAAAAGATTCTTCTACCTTGCCAGATTTAGGTTTTCTTGTGGATGTGTTAATCACTCCCAAAAAAGTGATGAAAACATACGAGTTTGTCACATAAACTGAAAATAAAAAAACTAAACTTTTCACTCGATGGAAAATTTGAACCAAGGACCTTTTGTTCCGCAGCCGCTCACGTTACCACGAGACCATGGCGCTCGTGCGGTTCCAGTGTCCTTGATGTTGCCTATCTTCCCATGAACTACTCAGTTTGTATATTTTGCTTACTTTTTCACAGTTCCACACAACTTCTTCCTGTTTCCTCAATTGATCTGTGTCCAATTTTTCAAGGCCTATCCACTGTGCCAACTTATAACTAAATCTGAGGGGGTGCGATGGGGAGGTTCCCTTGTTAGATTGTCTCCTAGGTAGTTAACATACACACACACCAAAAAAAGTTTTGCACCAACTCCGTTCCGAGAGTTCCGGAACCTGTACAGAAAACTGGAATACAGATCAACATAACAAGATTGCAGCCCTTTTTATTGCTCATAAAAATCACAGAATGCATGTTGTACCACCATACAGCGAGACCTTCAGAGGTGGTGATCCAGATAGCTGTACAAAACGGTTCAAATGGCTCTGAGCACTATGGGGCTTAACATCTGAGGTCATCAGTCCCCTAGAACTTAGAACTACTTAAACATAACTAACCTAAGGGCTTCATACACATCCATGCCCGAGGCAGGATTCGAACCTGCGACCGTAGGGGTCGCGCGGTTCCAGACTGAAGTGCCTAGAACGGCTCGGTCACACCGGCCGGCTGCTGCCCACAATTCCTTCTCAGGTAAGAAAGCTAACTCTCCACAGTGAGAGCAGACACTTGTTACAAAACATACTTATCCTTTATTACTCGTCTCCATTGAGGAATTTGCTTGACCTACAGACTGCAACCCCATTTAAAATCAAACAAGTTCAGATCTGCGTGCTATACTTACTGTTCGCAAATCCCTCCACTGCTGCACTCCTTACCTCTGAACTGGCAGAAATTGGAAGACTTCATGTTGTTAATGCTTTGTGTCTAATAATAATACTGTCTACAGCACTATAGTAGCTCTTATGTAGTTACTGCTGTGTTGTGCTGTCAATTAATTCATTTATCTGTTTCGAAGCGAGTAATCAACCAGTTTCTGGACTACTGCATGTACGAAGGTAGTCTCAAAAGTAAGGTGTCCTATTTTTTTTTATAAGTACAGTGTCAAAAGCCTTCCGGAAATCCAGGAATACGGAATCGATCTGAAATCCCTTGTCAATAGCACTCAACACCTCATATGAATAAAGAGCAAGTTGTGTTTCACACGAACGATGTTATCTAAGCCCATGTTGACTGTTTGCCAAAAGACCGTTTTCTTCGAGGCAATTCATAATGTTCGAACACAATACATGTTCTAAAATCCTGCTGCATATCCACGTTAGCGATATGGCCCTGTGATTTAGTGCATTACTCCTACTACCTTTCTTGAATATTGGCGTGACCTGACGTTGAACGATCCTCTCCAGACGTCGTTGGACCCGTTCTTGCAGGATCCTTTTCCGGCCGCAGCGATGTCGGAGATGTGATGTTTTGCCAGATTCTTGATAGTCACAGTACACACGTGAAGTGGTCGTACGGGAAAAATCCCCACTTCATCGCTAACTCGATGCTGTGTCCCATCGCTCGCGCGCCGACTGTAACACCCCGTTCAAACTCACTTAAATCTTGATAACCTGCCATTGTGGCTGCAGTAACCGAGTTAAGAACTGCGCCAGACACTTGTTGTTTTATATAGGAGTCGCTGATCGCAGCGACGTACTCTGCCCGTTCACATATCTCTGTATTTGAATTCGCATGCCTATACCAGTTTCTTCGGCGTCTGAGTGTATGATTAGGGTGGGCGTGGGATCATCGAGATTGCACCACGGATCAACAGAATCGTGTCGCGTGGTCGGACGGATCCCGTTTATTGTTACATCAGGACGATGGTCGCGGCGAACAGCTACTCGAAATACGAGGTGCATTCAAGTTCTAAGGCCTCCGATTTTTTTTCTAATTAACTGCTCACCCGAAATCGATGAAACTGGCGTTACTTCTCGACGTAATTGCCCTGCGGACGTACACATTTTTCACAACGCTGACGCCATGATTCCGTGGCAGCGGCGAAGGCTTCTTTAGGAGTCTGTTTTGACCACTGGAAAATCGCTGAGGCAATAGCAGCACGGCTGGTGAATGTGCGGCCACGGAGAGTGTCCTTCATTGTTGGAAAAAGCCAAAAGTCACTAGGAGCCAGGTCAGGTGAGTAGGGAGCATGAAGAATCACTTCAAAGTTGTTATCACGAAGAAACTGTTGCGTGACGTTAGCTCGATGTGCGGGTGCGTTGTCTCGGTGAAACAGCACACGCGCAGCCCTTCCCGGACGTTTTTGTTGCAGTGCAGGAAGGAATTTGTTCTTCAAAACATTTTCGTAGGATGCACCTGTTACCGTAGTGCCCTTTGGAACGCAATGGGTAAGGATTATGCCCTCGCTGTCCCAGAACGTGGACACCATCATTTTTTCAGCACTGGCGGTTACCCGAAATTTTTTTGGTGGCAGCGAACCTGTGTGCTTCCATTGAGCTGACTGGCGCTTTGTTTCTGGATTGAAAAATGGCATCCACGACTCATCCATTGTCACAACCGAAGAAAAGAAAGTCCCATTCGTGCTGTGCCACACGGGCAGCCGTGTGGTTGTCCGTCAGCATTTGTGGCACCCACCTGGATGACACTTTTCGCATTTTCAGGTCATCGTGCAGGATTGTGTGCACAGAACCCACAGAAATGCCAGCTCTGGAGGTGATCTGTTCAACAGTCATTCGGCGATCCCCCAAAACAATTCTCTCCACTTTCTCGATCATGTCGTCAGACCGGCTTGTGCGAGCCCGAGGTTGTTTCGGTTTGTTGTCACACGATGTTCTGCCTTCATTAAACTGTCGCACCCACGAACGCACTTTCGACACATCCGTAACTCCATCACCACATGTCTCCTTCAACTGTCGATGAATTTCAATTGGTTTCACACCACGCAAATTCAGAAAACGAATGATTGCACGCTGTTCAAGTAAGTAAAACGTCGCCATTTTAAGTATTTAAAACAGTTCTCATTCTCGCCGCTGGCGATAAAATTCCATCTGCCGTATGGTGCTGCCATCTCTGGGACGTATTGACAATGAACGCGGCCTCATTTTAAAACAATGCGCATGTTTCTATCTCTTTCCAGTCCAGAGAAAAAAAATCGGAGGCCTTAGAACTTGAATGCACCTCGTATGTAGCGCGCCACGGAAGCAGGCTGCTATTATGTTTGAGAGGTGGCATGAGCCCCCTCTCATATTTCTATCTTACGATTTTCCTCTCTAATTGCATGCGGTGAAAAGTTGCTATTCCTTCACACGCGGACTTCCCACGCAGCGTCTCACGTCACCCGGGTGGCCAGGTGACAGGCGGGCTCTGCTGATATTGAAAGGGTAAGCCGACGGGTGTGAGGGAGTCGAGTGAATGCTTTCCAGACGCCGACATTGTCAAAAGACACACCCGGAGGGGCCTGAAGTAGCGGCTGGGCTAGAGGTTCCGTTACTTCGCAGAAACTTAGCAAAAACACTTTCTGGTGGGCTACCAGCGAGGCGTGGGAATGACTTGTGTTCCCAAGCAGCCTTGGCGCGCAAATTCCCGCGTTTTCTGCCGTATAGTAACTGTGATTGGCTTGCTCAGGGCATAGCTCCGTGACGTAGCTAAATCGGTGCAGAAATTGGCGCCAAGAATCTCCATTGGTGGAATGGTAGTGCTCCGGCAATAGAGTGGAATTTTCCGCCGGTTTTCGAGTTGCTGATTGGAACGGTTAACCACGACCACTGTCGTGGGGGCGGGAATGTTCTGGGTTAGGTTTGTACGGGTGCTCTTGTGAGTAGTCTGTTCTCGCCTTTCGGTCGGAGTAGGTTACAAGATTGAGCTCTCGCCGCTCTGGACAGCCGGCCTTCCGTTGGCTGTCTAATATACTTTTATTTAATTGTAACTGTTTGACGAAGTTGCTGAAGTTTCGACTTCAACGTAACTTTCCGAGTACAGTTGGCAATTGAGCGTTCTGCATACAAGAGGCCTATGTTGTCTGTCTTGAGCAGTTTTGGCTAAAGTTGACTGTATCGGAGTTACAGTGTGACTTCACTTGTTAAAATCAATCACTGTACCGTCAGTGATTGTGTGGCGAGCCTTCTTCGTCTCCCTCAGAGGCGCATTTCTATTGCTAGGAAGTCTTTAGTCTGGAACAACCAGACCAGGATAATTAGTTTTGAGCTATACTTGCGACATTATCATCACCACGTCGGGATGTCGAAGCAACCAGCCATTGCCTCCGGTACGCCAGATCGTGTTCTTGCAGTTAAGAAGACAGTTTGGTAATGTATGTCTGCAGCACCGGCAGATAGGGATTTTCCTTGGTGATAATCAGAGCTAAGCAGAGCGCGCCTGTTCGTCTTTCTCTAGCTTTGTTCTCTCTTGGGTGTTCATCGTCTGAGTTCTCACTAATGTAGCAGCAATTAATGTTGGGTTAGCTGTGTGTCTCTCTTAAGATTTGAGTGGCAAGGAATTGGCTCCACATACCACTTCGTCATAATCCCCACAATCTAGTTTAGGGACAACTTCGCCTTCACAGCGTTTGTTTGAGTATCCAATTTGAGCCAATTTGATGTATTGTAAATGTTTCATGTGTTTTTGTTTATTATTTTGTGTTTAGTCTTAATAAATCATATTGTTATTTTGGACAGAACTTTCATTCTGTTAATCGGTAGAGCAACCCTATAATTTCTCAATACGTTAATGAAACCTTCGTTTATTTAACTTATTTATCAAATTAAATTATTGCAGGTGCCAAACTCTTTTCTACTCCACTGGCAGGGTTGATTACAGTCAGTTCGCGTTTTTTTTTTAATCCATGTGCAACAGCAAAAGTCGGAGTTAGAATAGGGGGGGGGGGGGGCTTAGAGCATCATTTACATATGTAGATTCTAGAAGAATTTAGTGTTAAATACACTGCTAGCCCCGGCACCTCGCATGTTGTGGGGGACACTCACTTGGCTTCCATGGGACCTGCAGTAGTAATCGAACGCACCATGACAGCTTTGGACCACGTGTACATTATTAAGGACCACCTGTAAGTCCTTATGCTTGATGCGTTCCCCAACAGCTATGGCATCTTCCGACAAGGTAACTGTCCGAGTCACAAGTCGAGAGTCGTGCTGCAATGGTTGGAGGAAGACTATAGTGAACTCACGTTCATGTCTTGGAAACCAAATTCGGCTTATCTGAATGAATGACGGACTTTTGCCACGCCGGCCATTTGCCACGCTGGAGATTTGCCACACTTGCCCCTTCGCGAGGTAGCGATCCCTCACGTAAGGCTAGGCGCAAATTGAGACGCGTATAGCGCATGTGGAGCGACGCAGCACAGCCCGCATTTTTCGTAACTCCACAGGTTCAAATGGGGCCGCGCAAATTGGGACGCGACGGGCACGCGACTGGGACGCGACTGGGACGCGACGCGCGCCTGCGCCAGGTCGCGTGGCGTTGTGGTTGCGGCACAGTTTCTCGCGTCGCTAGCACCGTGGGAAATTTGTGGCGGGGAGCGGAAAAGTAGCCCGGCCATATGCTCACATCGGAACGGCGCATGTGAGCGGTGGTAGCATTGTCCGTACGATAAATTTTGCCTTACTGTGTACTACATTTTATTGCCTTTGGGTGTTTCGTTTTTCGGCATTTAAACGCTCCAGCTTTCTTCGTTAGTACATTATACTTTTCTGTTATTTATATCCGTATGGTGCCGGCCGCGGTGGTCTAGTGGTTCTAGGCGCTCAGTCCGGAACCGCGCGACTGCTACGGTCGCAGGTTCGAATCCTGCCTCGGGCATGGATGTATGTGATGCCCTTAGGTTAGTTAGGTTTAACTAGTTCTAAGTTCTAGGGGACTAATGACCTCAGAAGTTGAGTGCTCAGAGCCATTTTTTTTTATCTGTATGGTTTTGTTTTGTTTTGTTTCTCTTCTGTCAAGAGAAATGAATACTTCAGTAACTGATGAGCCATTGGCCGCTGGAATTGCACCATATGCCTCCGTGATGTTTTCAGATCGCAAGAAGGGACAGAGGGTAGTGAATAAGGAAGCTAGGAATATTATAAAATCATGTGATTAAGAATCAAGGTAGGAAAGTAAAACAAGGTTATCTTCACGCTGCCTAGTATGGTGGCGTATCTGTACGACCTGTTACAGAAAATTTTGAAAGGGATAATCTCCACAGGTGTGATCCCTTTGTGCTCCTGGTAAAAAGCGTCCAAGATCTGAAGTATAGAAGTTTCACTGTGATTACTCTGATATGTATGTAATAATGTAATACGACACACTGCACTACATGCATGTGAACATCACATTTCCACTACAAGCTAGAAACAGTCGAAAAGCAGTCACAAATAACAATGTTTTAATTGGTTCGCAGTGATGAGAAAAAGCATTTCAATTGTTGCATGCACATTATCAGCATTAATAAACTAATTATACAACAGGCTACACAAATGAAGAAAATGATCGGTATTATCACGAAAGTAGGAATATCCTAAAAGAGTGTTATGATTAGATATATTTAATTTGTTGCAATGTACTGCTAACAAAGGCAGATCCACTTTCATGACAATGTTTTTCGAACTCCAACTCACAAGGCACACATGGCTAACTTGTGCATTCCTGTCGCGCGCATATCCTCCGCTGCTGACTATACACTGACCATTGTGTTGTGCGAGAGATCAATTGTTTATTTTTCTCAATAACAACTATTTCATTCGCGATCATGCATTGTCAGTTTGGTAAGCCCTACGTGAGTAAACAGGAACGCTCGTCATTATTTTAATACTGCTCAGATCGAGAGAAGGAATAAAATCCTTTGGTAAGATTCCATTCCAGTCGCTCAGTGATAAAAATCGATGGGTTACGTGTCTTCCACCAAAATTCCAATGGAATTGGCAATCTATTTTTGTCTGAGTTGTTAATCTTTTCTCATTCGGAGAAGCATCACCGTTTGTGAGTAACGGCTACATTTCTCTTGGTGAATGGTTTATTTGTACTTCCTTTGTCACAGTGTAATTTGCCAAACTCATCTCACAGCAGCTATTGAGACAGAATTCCGAAACGGAGTGCCTGGTTAAACTAGTAACTGGCAATCACAGAGCTCAATAGCTTACGAAAAACCTCATAGTGTCGGTCTGCAGTGACATAAAAGAAGAAATTTCATGTTTATTTTCATACTAGGAAGCTCTTGTTTAGCTAGCTGTCGATAACTCTTAAAAAATTACAGTAACTGGAGAGAAATAAATAGAAAGGAAAGTATAAGTACTGATATATCGCGATAGATAAAAAAAGTTCCGTGTGTTTAAGAATTGGCAAAACACTCTCCTCCTTGTGTGATATCGTTCATTAAACTTTCGTTTCGATGTCTCGAGTGGTTTAGGATACACGAGAGATGTTGCGAGTATTTCATTCTCGCGGGCGTGAGATCGGAAGTGAGCGCGCTACATGGGATCCATTTTCTCGAGATCGGAGGCAGATAGAGACCTCCTCCCAAGTCAAAACAAAAATTCAACATGTTAGCTAAATTTCATACGCAGCAGCATATGGTGTAAACAAACGCAAAATCATAGCGACCTTTCATTTTCGTTGCAAACTTTTTGAATTTCTCGTAGTGTCTTACTAAAATGTGTACATCACAATAAGAATGGTCATTAGCTTCGCCACGAAGCTGACATATAACGCTACAAGTACGGCAAAAATCAAATATTTTGAGTGAATAGTTTCTGTAAAATCGTTTGAGTAAGATAACAGGTTGCGCGCGCTTCGGTTCTCTCAGCGCAGAGCGTCGCCAGTCGCCGCGTGCGAAGTACGGTGCAAAAAAAAATGGTTCAAATGGCTCTGAGCACTATGGGACTTAACAGCTGAGGTCATCAGTCCCCTAGAACTTAGAACTACTTAAACCTAACTAACCTAAGGACATCACACGCATCCATGCCCGAGGCAGGATTCGAACCTGCGACCGTAGCAGTCGCGCGGTTGCGGACTGAGCGCCTATAACCGCTAGACCACCGCGGCCGGCGAAGTACGGTGTACGCGTCGCAATATGCGCTGCAGCCGCGCGAATCGTGCTGTAGTGTCGTGTCACGTCACACGTGCTCTACGCGTCTTAATTTGCGCCTAACGGAAGGGATGCCCTTCCTCGTACTTCTTCTGGCCGCTTTCAAACGGCCTTCTCCATATCTTACTCGATACAACCAGCACTTAAGGGACCTTCTTCTTCGACATCTTGGCGGAATACAGAGCTTCTTTTCCGAAATCTAAATATTTATAACTTTTGGGAAACGAAAGCAATACCGACGATTATGTCAGTATGTAATTAGTTCTGCGCCCGCATCTCGTGGTCGTGCGGTAGCGTTCTTGCTTCCCACGCCCGGGTTCCCGGGTTCGATTCCCCGCGGGGTCAGGGTTTTTCTCTGCCTCGTGATGGCTGGGTGTTGTGTGCTGTCCTTAGGTTAGTTAGGTTTAAGTAGTTCTAAGTTCCAGGGGACTTATGACCACAGCAGTTGAGTCCCATAGTGCTCAGAGCCATTTGAACCATTTTTTAATTAGTTCTGCCAAGTATAAATATAGATCCCTCTGCCTGTACGGTAGCTCCCTTTCACGCTTACTGACCGCGATAGAAACACTCCATCGGCAGGGGAGCAACACGAAAGGAACGATGTAAAGAGAATGCGAATGTACGCTAATCATTTCTTTCTGATCACTGCATTTGTGCCTACTTTAATTACTACGACTGCATGCCTTAAAGACAATGAGGAAAGAAGAAATGAGAATGTGAATGTTTGAAAAGAAGAACGACATACTCCATATTAATTTACTCTCTAAAATCCGATATCCCTTGCGGTGAAACATTCGTTAATAAAGTGTAGCGGGACAGTGTTCAAAACATGACTGAAAATACGTTCACTAAATAGAGATAAGAACATCTATGATTGACATGTCATCTAAAGTCAACGTACAATTTTAAAATGTTAGAAATAAGGAAATGAAGTAATACAGAATGCTATGCTTGTAACGTACGTTGTTGTTCTACATTGTTCAGCTCTGGTATTTACAGGGTCACAGAGAAAGCATCCTAGGTTTTGGCGGGAAAAGCCGTACTTGTAATGATCTGCACTACAACAGAAACAAGAAGCGCAACTTAAGGAAAAATAATGTAATGTGTGTTTGAGTTCACAAGCGACATTGAAGCAGATAGTTCCTGTGACTTAGTATGGGCAGAGGTTATATTCGACAACCGGAATAAGTTAATAACTGGCTCCTTTTACCGACCCCCGGTCTCAGATGAAACAGTTCAAAGAAAGAAGTCTCATCACAAATAGGTACGCTACCCATACGATTATAGTTGGCAGTGACTCCAACCTACGTCCGCAGCTCGTGGTCGTGCGGTAGCGTTCTCGCTTCCCGCGCCCGGGTTCGATTCCCGGCGGGGTCAAGGTTTTTCTCTGCCTCTTGATGACTGGGTGTTGTGTGATGTCCTTAGGTTAGTTAGGTTTAAGTAGTTCTAAGTTCTAGGGGACTGATGACCATAGATGTTGTCCCATAGTGCTCAGAGCCATTTTGAACTTCAATCAACCTTCCGTATGTTGACAAAACTACATTTTCAGACCCTATTGTAGATAGAAAACAACTTCTATAATAGTTCTAAATGCTTTTTTTAATTATTTTGAACAATTAGTTCACGAGGCCATTCAAATTGTAAATGGTTACGAAAACACACTTGACCTCTTAGCCACAAATAATCCTAAGCATCACGACGGATACAGGAATTAATGAACACACAGTCGTAGCGAGGCTCAATTCCGTAGAAAGAAATTCACCAAAACTAAACACGAGTTATATATCTATTTATAAAAGCAGCTAAAAATTCGGTTGATGTCTTTGTAAGAGACAGTCTCCAATTCTTCCAAACTATGTAAGTGAAGACAATATGTGGCTTAAGTTCAAAGAAATAGTATCAACAGCACTCGAGAGATTCGTACCAAATAAATTAATAAGATACGGAACTGATCCTCCATGTTACACAAAACACGACAGAAAGCTGCTGCAGGAGCACCGAAAAAGGCACGTATAATTTAGACGAAAGCAAAATCTCCAAGATTGGCGAAGTTTTACTGAGGCTCGAAATTTGGTGCGGATTTCAATGCGAGGTGCATTTAATAGTTTCCACAACGAAAGTCTCTCTAGAAATGTGGCGGAAAATCCAAAGAGATTCTGGTCCTATGTTAAGTAAACCAGGGGAAAGGCTCAGTAAGTACCTTTACTGCGCGACAGCGATGAGGAGGAGACAAGGGACCCAACCCTTCGGAACAAGTAAAATAGTGGCAAATGTCCAGCGTGGCAAATGTCCTGCGTGGCAAATGTCCGCAAACCTATCTGAATACGATGAAACCGTACTGGGACACTTGTCAGTTGCTAGTCCCGCGCCCACAAACCAACCGCACGCAAATTGCGGGAAGTTTTTGACCTGTGCGGCGAAGTCGAAAACCTATCAAGTGCTTGTTGAATCCGTGGCACGCAGAATCACTGCTGAATTGCGTTCCAAAGGTGGACCAACACACTTTTAAGTACGTGCTCTTTATGTTTTAGCTCATCAGTGTAAAGCTGCTACTACGGTTGTGGCCTCGGCAGAAAAATAAAAACTAAAAATATAAAGAAAACTCTCATGGGAAAGCGGAGCAAACGTTTTTGGAACGTTCACTTCAGCTGATCGCGGCGGTGGGGCAGTTGGCAGCACTGCATTGCATACTCGGCCGCTTCAATAATAGCAGCAATAAATCGCGGCGAGTGGGGCGATAGGTCCGTCAGGTTCACGTCTGCCGCCTGGCCTTGGCTCCTCTTCTTATTCCGTGCCGCGCTCCTCCCTTATTCCTTCCTTCCTTCCGTCCTCTACTGACGTCAGTTCTTAACGACAGGCCGGTTTCGACGGGTTCGCGCGGTACGCGGGCCGCATAAACAAGGCCCCATTTGACCGACCGTCACTTGTCCGCGCGCCCCGTTTGACCGGCACCGGCAGCGGGCTATGCACACACGGCCGCCTCTGCACTGACTGCAGTTGCGTAATGGATTGCCTCGCGTCGCCAACCTCGAGATTAGGTCCATAAAACAGTTGGAAAATAGAACGGTCAAGTGTTTTGTGAAATCACTTCTCTAAAAGTAAGAAATAAAATCACTGGATAAGCATTTGACTCGCCTTTGAATAACGCTATAAATCGTGTAAGCGGCATAAATGCTCTCACACCAGTGACGTAAGCAGACCACTGAATGAAACTCACCAGAAATCTGTAGTCTACCACCCTTTAAAACTCTAAGATTCTGATTAGAATTTTTTGGAAGAAAATTTCACAATTTGACTATTAATTGTTGGTTTATTTTACACAATTGCGATTTCGGCTTTGTAGCCATTCTCAGGTGCATGTTGAAATGTGTCTGACCTGTCTGTGATGTCTGTGGCATGTCGTCGTCGATCGCTGACGTGACTAAAAGTCGTGGTAGAGGCTGCGACCATTGTACTCACAAAAATTAAAATGGTTTTAAAACAGCTGGTTGGTCGCGAAATAATAGTTACAGGATGTTTCTGGATCCGTTTTTAATTCACTTGCGTTTCGGGCTCTGCTTGTCTTTAGATGATTTGATGACAAATATATTTTTGTTACAATCATGTAAAATTACACACGTGTATAAGTGGCGCTCCCATACTAAAGCACCATAACGCAACAAGTTATTTAGGACGTAAGATATAAAGTGGAACTGTAAAACTTTTGTCACTTTTGATGTACTTGACAACTTTGTCAAAGCTGTATATTCACTTTGTACTGCAAGGCTAGAGCTCACACTGGTCAGTTTCATATCCCATTAGCCCATTTCTCAATCTTCGTTTGGCCACGAAAATTCGGACAGAAATCCATCGTGGAATTTTCCCCTCAAGCAACTAATGAAATTTTTCTTCAACAGACCGAAAAACCAGTCCAAGTTGCAAATTTTTACTTTTTATTCTTTCGATGACTGTTTTCGAGACGAGACCCATTTTTAAATCTTCATAGCCAAGCCGAAAATGGCATTTACGAAGATTTCCAAAATAATGTTCGTTATTTACAGTGCATACGGATAACTGTATGCACTGTGTAGCTTGGTTATGACGATTTGAGAATGGATCACCGCCCGAAACTAACCATCAAATGAATAAAAAGTAAAAATTTACAACTTTTACTGGTTGTTCGTTCTACTGATTCATAGAAGTAGCTGACCCAACCTACCCCAGCATGCTGGAAGTGTGCAAGATTTTCTTAACTCAAAAATGGTTCAAATGGCTCTGAGCACTATGCGACTTAACTTCTGAGGTCATCAGTCGCCTAGAACTTAGAACTAATTAAACCTAACTAACCTAAGGACATCACACACATCCATGCCCGAGGCAGGATTCGAACCTGCGACCGTAGTGGTCGTTCGGCTCCAGACTGTAGCGCCTAGAACCGCACGGCCACTCCGGTCGGCCTTTTCTTAACTATCCTGTTTACTTTCAAGCAATTAAATCTGCTTTTGCAAAACTAGGAATCACGCTGGTCTCAATTTGAACCTCATCTGTCCATTTCCCAATCTATGAAAATCTGGACCAAAAACCACTATGTAATTTCCAGGGACCGGCGTTTATGGTCCACTCAAGCATTCGACCAAACACAAAGATTTTTCACAGAGCCATAGCGATGTCATACTGCGTCGCCAGGACAAAGCTGCGTCGACAGGACTTCCCACCCACATAGAACTACCATTCTACATTTCTCCTACGCTCGTATGCACGTATACAAACGACACGCCCATGTAAGTACCGTTGTCAGGCTCAGCGACAACTGAGGCTGAGATACAGTATACACTATGCGATCAAAAGTATCCGGACACCTAGCTGAAAATGACTTATGATTTCGTAGCGCCCTCCATCGGTAATACTGGAATTCAGTATGGCCCACCCTTAGCCCTAATGATAACTTCCACTCTCGCAGGCATACGTTCAATCAGGTGCTGGAAGGTTTCTTGGGGAATGGCAGCCCATTCTTCACGGAGTGCTGCACTGAGGAGAGGTTTCGATGTCGGTCGGTGAGGGCTGGCACGATGTCGGCGTTCCAAAACATCCCAAAGGTGTTCTATAGGATTCAGGTGAGGACTCTGTGCAGGCCAGTCCATTACATGGATGTTATTGTCTTGTAACCACTCCGCCACAGGCCGTGCATTATGAACAGATGCTCGAGCGTGTTGAAAGATGCAATCGCCGTCCCCAAACTGCTCTTCAACAGTGGGAAGCAAGAAGGTGTTTAAAACATCAATGTAGGCCTGTGCTGTGATAGTGCCACACAAAACAACAGGGCGAGCAAGCCCCCTCCACGAAAAACACGACCACACCAAAACACCACCGCCTCCGAATTTTACTGCTGGCTCTACACACGCTGGCAGATGACGTTCACCGGGCATTCGCCATACCCACACCCTGCC
This sequence comes from Schistocerca serialis cubense, assembly GCF_023864345.2. Lineage (NCBI taxonomy): Eukaryota > Metazoa > Arthropoda > Insecta > Orthoptera > Acrididae > Schistocerca > Schistocerca serialis. The sequence continues at coordinate 198,753,034 of NC_064648.1, read as the reverse complement.
ATCGGATCGCCACATTGTGTACCGTGATTCGTCACTACACACAACGTTTTTCCACTGTTCATTCGTATAATGTTTACGCTCCTTACACCAAGCGAGGCGTCGTTTGGAATTTACCGGCATGATGTTTGGCTTATCAGCAGCCGCTCGACCATAAAATCCAAGTATTCTCGCCTCCCGCCTAACTGTCATAGTACTTGCAGTGGATTCTCATGTAGTTTGGAATTCCTGTGTGAGGGTCTGGATACATGTCTGCAAATTACAAAAAATGGTTCAAATGGCTCTATGGGACTTAACATCTGAGGTTATCAGTCCCCTGGAATTAGAAGTACTTAAACCTTACTAACCTAAGGACATCACACACATCCATGCCCGAGGCAGGATTGGAACCTGCGACCGTAGCAGCTGCACGGTTCCAGACTGAAGCGTTTACAACCGCTCGGTCATCGCGGCCGGCTGTCAATTACACACTACGACCCTCTTCAACTGTCGACTGTCTCTGTCAGTCAACAGACAATGTCGGCCTGTACGCTTTCGTGCTGTACGTGCCTCTTCACGTTTCCACTTCACTATCACATCGGAAACAGTGGACCTAGGGATGTTTAGGAGGTGTGGAAATCTCGCATACAGACGTATGACACAAGTGACAGCCAATCACCTGACCACGTTCGAAGTCCTTAAGTTCCGCGGCGCGCCCCATTCTGCTCTCTCACGATGTCTAATGACTACTGAGGTCGCTGATATGGAGTACCTGGCAGTAGGTGGCAGCGCAATGCACCTAATATGAAAAAGGCATGTTTTTGGGGTGTCTCTGGATACTTTCGATCACATAGTGTAAGTAAGGTACACTTTGAGTGGTGTTACGACGCCAGTTTCTTGAGCAATGCAACCGATTTTGAGAGCAAATATAATAAATTAACTTGAGCTGGAAAGCTTTTGTCCACAAAATAAACACCGATTTAGAAAGCATCCCTCCTGCGAAACACAGCTTCGCTTTTTCTCACATGGTATCCAGCGAACTATGTATGAAGGGCAACAGGCAGATTCCATAACTTTAGAATTCTAATACCGAATAGGTTTCCACATATGTGACTGGTTTGAAGACATCTTAGTTATAGAAAATGGTTCAAATGGCTCTGACAAGGGAACCTCCCCATCGCACCCCCCTCAGATTTAGTTATAAGTTGACATAGTGGATAGGCCTTGGAAAACTGAACACAGATCAATCGAGAAAATAGGAAGAAATTGTGTGGAACTATGAAAAAATAAGCAAAATATACAAACTGAGTAGTCCATGTGCAAGATAAGCAACAATCAGGTTACTCTGAGCTCAGAAGCGCCGTGTCCCGTGGTTAGCGTGAGCAGGTGCGGAACGAGAGGTCCTTGGTTCAAATCTTCCCTCGAGTGAAAAATTTAACTTTTTATTTTCAGTTTATGTGACAAACTCTTATGTTTCCATCACTTTTTTGGGGGTGATTATCACATCCACAAGAAAACCTAAATCGGGCAAGGTAGAAGAATCTTTTTACCCTCTCGCCAAGTGTACAAGTTAGGTGGGTCGACAACATATTCCTGTCATGTGACGCACATGCCGTCACCAGTGTCGTATAGAATATATCAGACGTGTTTTCCTGTGGAGGAATCGGTTGACCTATGACCTTGCGATCAAATGTTTTCGGTTCCCATTGGAGAGGCACGTCCTTTCGTCTACTAATCGCACGGTTTTGCGGTGCGGTCGTAAAACACAGACACTAAACTTATTAGAGTGAACAGAGACGCCAATGAACGAACGGACAGATCATAACTTTGCGAAAATAAAGAAAGTAAACTTTTCACTCGAGGGACGACTTGAACCAAGGACCTCTCGTTCCCCAGCTGCTCACGCTAACCACGGGACCACGGCGCTCCTGAGCTCACCTGATCCTTAATGTTGCCATCTTGCGCATGGACTACTCAGTTTGTATATTTTGTTTATTTTTTTCATAGTTCCACACAACTTCTTCCTGTTTTCTCGATTGATCTGTGTTCAGTTTTTCAAGGCCTACGCACTGTGCTAACTTATAACTAAATCTGAGGGGGGTGCGATGGGGAGGTTCCCTTGTGAGCACTATGGGACTTATCTGCTGTGGTCATCAGTCCCCTAGAACTTAGAACTACTTAAACCTAACTAAGGACATCACACATATCCATGCCCGAGGCAGGATTCGAACCTGCGACCGTAGCGTCGCGCGGTTCCAGACTGTAGCGCCTAGAACCGCACGGCCACTTCGGCCGGCATCTTAGTTATACAGGGTGTCCGAAAAGTCTTTCCCTGATTACATAAATTGATAACTCAGGCTAGAAGTAAGATACAAATATGAAACTGGTGTCTAATTGTTTACAAACTATCATAGTTTTTTTTCACACGTCAGTGAACTTCCACTTCCATTGTTGCCCAGTGACAGTACACGTCGATATGACTTTGCGGTCGATATGATATCACGTATTGAGGACGATGATGGTTATCTCAGACGAATTGCCTTTTCCGACGAAGCGACCTTTTTTGTCAGTGGAGTACTCAATCGCCATAATGTGCGCATTTGGGGTTCACAACCCCCTGGCGAGGTCAACGCCATGAAGTGCACCAGAGGCAGTCCAAAGGTGAATGTTTGGTGCGCGCTATAGCACGATCGAATTATCGGGCCATTCTTCTTCGCTGAGACTACCATCACATCTGCAGTGTATCTGGACATGTTGCAACTGTATTCTGTTCCTTGTAGTGGGACGTGAAATTGAAGCGTCACCCATCCGCCAGTGTCAGCCCAGTTTGCAGGTGAATATAAGCTTAATTTAGTTTTTGTTTATTTATTTTTTGTAATATTTGTAATGGCTGTGAATTGTCTCAAGTTTTTGTATTTATTTTTTATGTTTCATGTACGGAGAGGGCGGCGCAACGAACGGAGACAGCATCTTCACTGCCGGGGCCAGAGAGAAAACTGCTGACCACTATACGTCGCGGGTCGACAGCCAGAGAGCAACAGAAGATTCTGAAACCGAGTTGTTGCGTCGTGCTTCTAAAAACTGAAAAAATTGAGAATTTGTAATGTTTCTACAACAGTGACGTCATAGAAAGTTTAATCATGTTGTAAATGTTCAGTTCTACCGTGTCAAGGCTCAGGTTCACGTCTATATGTAGGAAGATAATAAAGTAGTGGATGCTACTAAAGTTTAGATACGCGTTCCGAGAATTTATTTATGAAGAATTATGTTACGCAATTTATTTGACAAGATTCTTAATTTGTGACAGCGTTCATCGCGAGTGTGATTCTTGAAAGTTTATTCAATGTGGTTCTAATATTTATTAAAGCTGATCACTTGAGTTAATATAATTTCTGAGGAGAAACAAACGACATCTAAATTGAAAAAGTTTACGCAAACCAATTGGACTGAGTGACGTAATTCTGCGCATACGACTCAAATGATGATATTTTAATTACAGTTTCGCTCACGAACCATTCAGAGACAATTTTAAAAAGAATTTAAATAATTTTGAAGTGTGTTGTAACTGACGTAGGTGACGAAGTCTGCACATGGTCATATGTCAAAAGAAAATCATTTATACAAAACTTACGTCGTTACACTACATCCTCAGCTGCTTTAGTATCACCCCGATGTCTTGTTTTAGCAAGACGGTGCACCGCCTCATTGAGGTTTGGACGTCCGTGCCTATCTCGATATGACCTTTCCTGGGCGATGGATTGGTCGTCATGGACCAACTGTATGGTCCCCACGCTCTCCTGACATAACACCATTAGACTTCTTTTTATGGGGTTATGTGAAGGACGAGCTCTACCGAACACGTGTACCAGATCTTGAAACCCTGCGGCAATGGAAAACCACAGTTGTTGAATCGATCCCTCCAGTGATGTTGGCTAATGTGTGGAAGGAAATTGAATATCGCCTAGATGTGCTACGTGCTACCAAGGGTGTTCATGTGGAAGTTTACTGATGTGTGAAAAAAACTTTGATAGTTTTTAAACAATTAGACACCAGTTTCATATTTGTATCTTACTTCTAGCCTGAGTTATCAATTTATGTAATCAGGGAAAGACTTTTCGGACACCCTGTAGAAGCCAGTACATTGTCCTCGACGGCCATAGTTCGTCAGAGGCAAGGGTACCGTCAGGAGTGCCCCAGTGAACTGTGATAGGGCCGCTCTTACTGTCTGCATACACTGACGGAAAATCAAGAAAGAGTTGTGCGACATAAACGAAAGAGGTAGACGTGTTTCTACATCTCAAAGATGCTGTCTATTCAAATTTCGCGGCGTCTCGACGCGGCATGAACTGAACAAGTCGTTCAAAGTCCAATGCAGAAATATTGGACCATGATGCCTCTACTGACGCCTGTAACTGCGAAGGTGTTGCCGGTGCAGGATTTTGTGGACGAACGTACCTCTCGATTCCAGAATGAGATTTTCACTCTGCATCGGAGTGTGCGCTGATATGAAACTTCCTGGCAGATTAAAACTGTGTGCCCGACCGAGACTCGAACTCGGGACCTTTGCCTTTCGCGGGCAAGTGCTCTACCACCTGAGCTACCCAAGCACGACTCACGCCCCGTCCTCACAGCTTTACTTCTGCCGGTACCTCGTCTCCTACATTCCAAACTTCACAGAAGCTTCATATCAGCGCACACTCCGCTGCAGAGTGAAAATCTCATTCTAGAAACATCCCCCAGGCTGTGGCTAAGCCATGTCTCCGCAATATCCTTTCTTTCAGGAGTGCTAGTTCAGCAAGGTCCGCAGGAGAACTTCTGTGGAGTTTGGAAGGTAAGAGACGAGGTACTGGCGGAATTAAAGCTGTAAGGACGGTGCGTGAGTCGTGCTTGGGTAGCCCAGTTGGAGGAGCACTTGCCCGCAAAAGGCAAAGGTCCCGAGTTCGAGTCTCGGTCCGGCACACAGTTTTAATCTGCCTGGAAGTCTCGATTATATATCGTAAATGATCGATGGGATTCATGTCGGGCGATCTTGGTGACCAAATCATTGCTGGAATTGTCCAGAACGTTCTAACATGGCGCATTGCCTTCCAAAAAAATTCCATCGTTGTTTGAGGACATGAAGTCCGCGAATGGCTGCAAATGGTCTCCGAGTAGCCCAAGATAACCATTTGCAGTCAATGTTTTTTTTTTGAATTGGACAGAGGACCCAGTCCACTCAATATAGACACAGCCCACGCCATTAAAGACCCACCACCAGCTTGCACAGTGCCTCGCTGATAACTTGGGTCCACGGCTTTGAAGGTTCTGTGCCGCACTCAAACCTCGGCATCAGATCTTACCATCTGAAACCGGGACTCATGTGAGCACGGTTTTTCAGTCGTCTGGGGTCTAACCGATACGGTCACGAGCCCACAACAGGCGCTACACGCGATGTCGAGCTGTTAGCAAAGACCCTCGGATCAGTCGTCTGATGCCATGGCCCATTAACGCCAAATTTCGCCGCACTGTCCTAAGGAATACGTTCGTTGCACGTCCCACATTGATTTCTGCGCTTACTTCGCAGACCGTTGCTTGTCTGTTAGCACCGACAATTCTACGCAAACGCTGCTGCCTCTGTCGTTAAGTGAAGGCTGTCGGCCACTACTTTGTCCGGGGAAGGGGGGTTACGCCGGCATTACATTATCACACTTCTTTTTGACAAAAAATATGATCACATATTCGTCAAATTTCTACGACAAGGATATTTTGATGTGGCGCTAAAAATGGGTACTACATTATCTCATATTTTTCGTCAAATCCCAAGATGGCCGACAACAACTTGTTATTATGCGCTCCAGTTGCTAGAACCACAACACTGTGTGTGTACACTACTGGCCATTAAAATTCCTACACCAAGAAGAAATGCAGATGATAAACGGGTATTCATTTGACAAATATATTATACTAGAACTGTCATTTTCATGCGGTTTGGGTGCATAGATCCTGACAAATCAGTACCCAGAACAGCCACCTCTGGCCGTAATAACGGCCTTGATACGCCTGGGAATTGAGTCAAACACCGCTTGGATGCCGTGTACAGGTACAGCTACCCATGCAGCATCAACACGGTACCACAGTTCATCGAGAGTAGTGGCTGGCGTATTGTGACGAGCCAGTTGCTCGGCCACCATTAACAAGACGTTTTCAATTGGTGGGAGATCTGGAGAATGTGCTGGCCAGGGCACCAGTCGAACATTTTCTGTATCCAGAAAGGCCGGTACAGGACCTGGAACACGCGTTCTCCTGCTGAAATGTAGGGTTTCGCACGGATCGAATGAAGGGTACAGCCACGGGTCGTAACACATCTGAAATGTAACGTCCACTGTTCAAAGTACCGTCAGTGCGAACATTTATCAGGTGACCGACACGTGTAACCAATGTCACCCCATACCATCACGCCGGGTGATACGCCAGTATGGCGATGACGAATACACGCTTTCAATGTGCGTTCACCGCGATGTCGCCAAACACGGATGCGACCATCGTGATGCTGTAAACAGAACCTGGATTCATCCGAAAAAATGACGTTTTGCCATTCTTGCGCCCAGGTTCGTCGTCGAGTACACCATCGCAGGCGTTCCTGTCTGTGATGCAGCGTCAAGGGTAACCGCAGCCACGGTCTCCGAGCTGATAGTCCATGCTGCTGCAAACGTCGTCGAACTGTTCGTGCAGATGGTTGTTGTCTTGCAAACGTCCCCATCTGTTGACTCAGGGATCGAGACGTGGCTGCACGATCCGTTACAGCTACGTGGATAAGATGCCTGTCATCTCGACTGCTAGTGATACGAGGCCGTCGGGATCCAGCACGGCGTTCCGTATTACCCTCCTGAACCCACCGATTCCATATTTTGCTAACAGTCATTGGACCTCGACCAACGCGAGCAGCAATGTCGCGATACGATAAACCGCAACCGCGATAGGCTAGAATCCGACCTTTATCGAAGTCGGAAACGTGATGGTACGAATTTCTCCTCCTTACACGAGGCATCACAACAACGTTTCACCAGGCAACGCCGGTCAACTGCAGTTCGTGTATGAGAAATCGGTTGGAAACTTTCCTCATGTCAGCACGTTGTAGGTGTCGCCACCAGCGCCAACCTTGTGTGAATGCTCTGAAAACCTAATCATTTGCATACACAGCATCTTCTTCCTGTCGGTTAAATTTCGCGTCTGTAGCACGTCATCTTGGTGGTGTAGCAATTTTAATGGCCCTTAGTGTATTTTTCGTCAAATCTCAAGACGGCCGACAACAACTTGTTATTATGCGCTCCAGTTGCTGGTACCACAACATTGTGTGTGTATGTGGGACGATGCGGTGGGGAGAAAGGAAACATACTTGGATGAAGCCAAAGTTACCACAAATGACAGTAAAAGCATTCAGCAAAATTTGTTACGAGAGCTGCAAGTGGAGGAAGTCAGCTCGAAATATATAAATTACTTACAATTGGTTGACAGTGTATTTCAGTATTTTCTCAGTAAAGTGGCTTCTTATATTACAAAGGGAGTACTCTCTTGAGAAATGAGAAATGCTATTTGTGCAGAACACAGGCAAACTGCGACATTGGTATTTCCTGATACGGCAGACAGCTACTCTAGTTTACAACACAGCACTCGAATATCACGTTGCATATTAACCAAAATAATTGTAGAAACTGATGAAGCGATTTATAAAGCACTGAAGGGGGAATATGTGAAGGTAAATTAAGGTTTACAACACTATACGAGCAATAAGAACTATTTCTATTTTTCAATAATTTAATTCATGGAATTAGTGTTGCAACAAATACAAAATTAATAAAAAGTACGGAACAGATGAAGCGCTTTTTTAACTGGTAGCATCCAGAGTTAGAAACAGAGAAAGTAGAATGTAGAGCTATGAAATAATTTTTTTATTTTAGAGTGTGGCCACATCCTATATTCCGGCTCTCTGAAAAGCTGCCTTTATGTTTCCAGATGTAGAGGTGGATGGCTGTAGCTGTGATTGTCGACATGGAGTCGCCTGCAGCATACTCCACCTGCCCGTCAACACACATTATCATTTTCTGTGCCCCTTGCTCACCCCCAAACCCAGTCCGTACAAGTTTATTATATATGACAAAAGAAGAGTCGGAAGAACCATGTTTACAAACACACTTCAGATGACGAACGACTATTATGATCAAAACTCCATGTTTACAAACACACTTCAGATGACGAACGACTATTATGATCAAAACTCCATGTTTACAAACACACTTCAGATGACGAACGACTATTATGATCAAAACTCCATGTTTACAAACACACTTCAGATGACGAACGACTATTATGATCAAAACTCCATGTTTACAAACACACTTCAGATGACGAACGAGTATTATGATCAAAACTACGCCGGCCATAGTGGCCGAGCAGTTCTAGGCGCTATAGTCTGGAACCGCGCGACCTGCAACGGTCGCAGGCTCCAATCCTGCCTTGGGCATGGATGTGTGTGATGTCCTTAGGTTAGTTAGGTTTAAGTAGTTCTAAAGTTCTAGGGGACTGATGACTTCAGAAGTTAAGTCCCACAGTGCTCAGAGCCATCAAAACTACGGCGATGCCCTGGATTTGATCATATTTATTTGACGACAGGCGGGATTTGATAAAGTTCCCTACTACATCATCAAATTTCTTTGACATAAGTATTTGACATATCAACTTTGACAAAGAAATATGATAATGAAGTACAGGCCCTACACCATTCTCGGCACGGTATTGACTCTGTGCATCTCGGAATACTGATTTCGTTAGAGATTTCAGAAATGAAATGTCCCATGCGTCTAGCTCCAATTACCACTCCGCGTTCAAAGTGTGTTAATTCCCATCTGGGGGACACAACCATGTCGGAAACCCCCTGACACGAATCACCTGAGTACAAATTTAGCCTATGCACTGTCCTTTATATACTTTGTGCTCGTGACACTAGCGCCATCTGTGTACATATCGCTGCCCTGCAACTATCGTCAACTCAACGAAGATGTCAGAAGTCTTCCCTGAGCCCTTTACCTTTCGGAAAGCCGAAGTGGCAGATCTTTTCCATACGTTCATGTTCTACTCTTGGATCTTCTTAGCCGACCTTCGGTATCTGCCCCATCTCTGACGCACACTGTGGTTTTCAGTCTGACAATATTTGCGCCAGTTCCAGAGATAGTATGTTGTGTGGGGACCAACACGCACCGTGGGTTTGCCGAGTGAGCTCACACTGACCTATGGCTAAAGCGTAAACTCCACGCGCGCTCTGCGCTCATCTTATCTCACGCACCAGAGTGAGATTTGGAATCCTAAGAGAAAGTGGGCGAAACAGCAACTACAGGGAGAAAAAATCTCTGATAGGTGGCCAACTCTATGTGAATTTGTCGGTCAGTCAGCGCGAAGCGCATGGCAGAGGGTACGTCCCACTGTATCAGGTATTAGGGTGTCTTCTTGGGGAATGGCAGCCCATTCTTCACAGAGTGTTGCACTGAGGAGAGGTATCGATGTCGGTCGGTGAGGCCTGGCACGGCGTTCCAAAACATCCCAGAGGTGTTGTTTATGATTCAGGTCAGGACTCTGTGCAGGCCAGTCAATTACAAGGATGTTACTGTCGAGTAACCACTCCGCCACAGGCCGTGCATTATCAACAGATGCTCGACTGTGATCAAAGATTCAGTCGCCATCCCCGAAATGCTGTTCAATAGTGGGAAGCAATAAAGTGCTTAAAACATCAATGTAGGACTGTGCTGTGACAGTGCCACGCAAAACAACCTAGGGTACAATTCCCTCCACGAAAAACACGACCATACCAAAACACCACCGACTCCGAATTTTACTGTAGGCACTACACACGCTGGCAGATGACGTTCACCGGGCATTCGCCATACCCACACCCCGCCATCGGATCGCCACATTGTGTACCGTGATTCCTCACTCCACACGACGTTTTTCCACTGTTCAATCGTCCAATGTTTACGCTCCTTACACCAAGCGAGGCGTCGTTTGGCATTTACCGGCATGATCTTTGGCTTATGAGCAGCCACTCGACCATGAAATCCAAGTTTTCTCGCCTCCCGCCTAACTGTGACAGTACTTGCAGTGGATTCTCATGTAGTCTGGAATTCCTGTGTGAGGGTCTGGATACATGTCTGCCAATTACAAAAAATCGTTCAAATGGCTCTGAGCACTATGGGACTTAACATCTGAGGTTATCAGTCTCCTGGAATTAGAACTACTTAAACCTTACTAACCTAAGGACATCACACACATCCATGCCCGAGGCAGGATTCGAACCTGCGACCGTAGCAGCTGCGCTGTTCCAGACTGAAGCGTCTACAACCGCTCGGTCATCGCGGCCGGCTGTCAATGACACACTACGACCCTCTTCAACTGTCGGCGGTCTCTGTCAGTCAACAGACGAGGTCGGCCTGTACGCTTTTGTGTTGTACGTGTCCCTTCACCTTTCCACATTACTATCACCTCGGAAACAGTCAACCTCGGAATGTTTAGGAGTGTGGAAATCTCGCGTACAGACGTATGACACAAGTGACACCCAATCACCTGACCACGTTCGAAGTCCGTGAGTTCCGCGGAGCGCCCCATTCTGCTCTCTCACGATGTCTAATGACTATTGAGGTCGGTGATATGGAGGCAGTAGGTGGCAGCGCAATGCACCTAATATGAAAAACGTATGTTTTTTGGGGGTTTCAGGATACTTTGATCACGTAGTGTACACAGACGTAGACGTGAGAACTGCCTCTCCGTTCTCCTTACCTTTCCGAAAACCAAACTTATCGTCACTTAATAGATTCTCACAAGGGAACCTCCCCATCGCACCCCCCTCAGATTTAGTTATAAGTTGGCACAGTGGATAGGCCTTGAAAAACTGAACACAGATCAATCAAGAAAACAGGAAGAAGTTGTGTGGAACTACGAAAAAAATAAGCAAAATAAACAAACTGAGTAGTCCATGCGCAAGATAGGCAACATCAAGGATGATGTTCTCCCACAAGCCGTGTGGTCCCGCAGTTAGCGTGAGCAGCTGCGGAACGAGAGGTCCGTGGTTCAAATGTTCCCTGGAGTGAAAAGTTTAATTTTTTATTTTCAGACAATTATTATCTGTCCGTCCGTCCGTCCGATGCGAGGTAACTGCGCCGTAGTACGGGGACGCTACACCTAAACTAACATCGAAACACACGACGTCAGTCGACTACAGCGCAGGGAAGAGAGAGTATTCCTGCTAACGAGGCTCCCTGGCTGGCAGTTGACTGTTCGCTGCTTTGGACGAGAGTGCATTAAATACGTGAGATGTATTCCGTGGGCAATATGAATCCAGCAAAGATAGCTCGCGACTTCAATAACAATCGCACGGTTTTGCGGTGCGGTCGCAAAACACAGGCACTAAACTTATTACAGTGAACAGAGACGTCAATGAACGAACGGACAGATCATAACGTTGCGGAAATAAAAAAATTAAACTTTTCACTCGAGGGAAGACTTGAACCAAGGACATCTCGTTCCATAGCTGCTCACGCTAACCACGGGATCACGGCGCCCCCGAGCTTACGCTATCCTTGATGTTGCCTATCTTGCCCATGGACTACTCAGTTTGTATGTTTTGCTTATTTTTTTTCATAGTTCCACACAACTTCTTCCTGTTTTCTCGATTGATCTGTGTTCAGTTTTCCAAGGCCTATCCACTGTGCAACTTAAAACTAAATCTGAGGGGGGTACCATGGGGAGGTTCCCTTGTCAGTTGTCTTTTCGATACTTCTGCATATTATTCTTGTGTCGACTTAGCCGTTCTTCGTTATCTGCCCCATCTGTGACGCACGCTTTGTTCTTCAGTCTGGCAATATTTGCGCCAGTTGCGGAGATAGTATGTTGTGTGGGGACCAACGCGCAGCATGGCGTTTGCCTAGTGAGCTCACACTGTCCTATGGCTACAGCGCAAACTCCACGCATGGTGTATCTCGTCTTATCTCACGTAGCAGAGCGAGATTTGGGATCCTAACAGAAGGCTGGCAAAACAGCAACCACAGGGAGAAAAAAGGTGGCAAAATTCAAACTTTACGTGGATCTGAGTACATTTACATTCGCAGTCGGTCAATCAGTGTGAAGCGCATGGGGCAGAAAGTACTCGTACACATGGGCTATGGAGGCTTTAGCCCCCCCCCCCCACCCCACCCCGTGGAGTATCATATTACACTGGATAAAATGACTACAGAAATCAGCGAATATATTACTTCAACAGAGTCAACCCGTTTTTAATAATTATCTAGCAATACAGGTTTCGGTGCATTTCAAACACATTTTAACAAAAGAATAAGAGCGGCAAACAGCTTACTATCGAAACCAATAAACATCTACATCTACGTGATTACTCTGCTATTCCCAATAAAGTGCCTGGCAGAGGGTTCAATGAACCACCTTCATGCTGTCTCTCTACCGTTCCACTCTCCAATGGCACGCAGGAAAAACGAGCACTTAATTTTCTCTGTGCGAGCCCTGATTTCTCTCATTTTATCGTGATCATCATTTCTCCCTATGTAGGTGGGTGCCAACAGAATGTTTTCGTACTCGGGGGAGAAATCTAGTGATTGAAATTTCGTGACAAGATCCCGTCGCAACGAAAAACGCCTTCATTTTAATGATTGCCACTCTAATTAACGTGTCACGTCTGTGACACCATCCCCCCTATTTCGAGACAATACAAAACGAGCTGCCCTTCTTTGTACTTTTTCAATGTCATCTGTCAGTCCCACCTGATGTGGATCCCACAGCAGACAGCAGTACTCCAGAATAGGGCGGAAAACGTGGTGTAAGTTGCACTGTTACACCTTCTAAGTGTGCTGCCAATGAAGCGCAGTCTTTGATTTGCTCTACCCACAATATTATCTATGTGATCGTTCCAACCCGTGACACTCTTCCGCCCCCCCCCCCCCCCCCCGAATCCCACCCCTTTCCGCCTATACCTGCCGCCCACGGACCTCCAGAACCCACCACTGGGTCGGTGCATATACTTCTGTTGCTGTTGTGACAGCGAGCTGTTTTGCGCGGAGGTGTCACGCTTCCGGAAAGGCCCCAGCGAGCTACGTCGTTCTAAGTGGGCCAGGTTAACGCCTCGCCGTGTGTGTGTGTGTGTGTGTGTGTGTGTGTGTGTGTCCTTGTGTCGCGCCGTGCCACGCGCAGCTGTTTAACACACACACATACACACACACACACATATATGAGTCTACTCGCAGGCGCTGGAAACGCATTCCATGGCGTGTGTACTGTCTCCATCATAAGAATAATCCTTTTTCATGTATTCCTCCGCGTTTGTTGCAATCTCATTGGGTTTCGTTTCACGTGGAGCCGAAACGAAGCTGTTTCAAGTACAGTCAGGTACCATAACAAGTCATACGTTCAATGCTCTCCGTAACGGGCGTTACGACTGAGCAATAATAACGGGACAACAAAATCGTTCAAAAGGCTCTAAGCACTATGAGACTTAATATCTGAGCTCATCAGTCCCCTAGACTTAAAACTACGTAAACCTAACTCACCTAAGGATATCACACACATCCATGCCCGAGGCAGGACTCGAACCTGCGACCGTAGCGGTCGAGAGGTTCCGGACTGAAGCGCCTAGAACCGCTCGGCTTTCTGCTCTGTTGTCCTTTTGATGTTTTATTACCACGTCTGTGTGGTTTTCCCTTCAGCTACAATTTTAATACCTTATTTCGTACGTTAAATAATGTAGACCTCACATTCCATACAAGTTTCGTACGTTCCGCTTTCACTAATTTCACTCAAAGCGTAGTGAAGAAAACTTCCCAATATTTACTACATATAGTCATATACGATGTCTTTCTGCAAAATATAGGGTCTACTGCTGTTTACTAGCCAGTGTTTTGTTCTTAAAGAAAACGAAACTCTTTATTTAATACCAGTTGGTTACAACATAATCCTAAATAAAGTGTCCTGTCCGCCTCGGTAGTTGCTTGCTCAGAGTGGCAAACTGCTAAGAGAAGGGGCGCGGGTTCGATTCCAGGCTGGGTCGGAAATCTCCGCTTATGCACTGGCTGTTGCGTTGACTTTACACTAGTGAGATGACTAACGGGGCACGGCACGAAAGCCAATACATTAATGAAAACTGTCCTGCCATGTATCGTTTCATACTTCCCAGGATCCTTAAGAATTACGAGACAAATGCGAAATCACTTTCTAGTCAGTGTCAATTATTATCTACCTGAACATCTACGCTCTGCAATCCACTGTGAAGTGCATGGCGAAGGGTATGCCCCATTGTACCAGTTATTAGGGTTTCTTCCCGTTCCATACATGTGTGGAGTGCGGGAAGAATGATTGATTCCTCAGTGCGTGCAGTGATTATTGTATATTTATCCTCACGATCTCCATGTGAGCGATACATAGGGGATTGCAGATCTAGAGTCATGATACGAAGCCGATTCTTGCAAGTTTGTTCGTAGACTTTCTTGGGATACTTTACATGTATCTTCACACTTCTGAATATTGAAAGCAAGTTGCCACTCTTTGCACCACTTTAAAGCCGTAACAAGACGAGACTGAATATTTGCGCACTTCTTTCAGACAGCTCTTCATTATGGATAACTGCGGTCACTCTTCTGAGGTCACTTTTAATATGCCATTTTACTTCCATGTTAAAGTGCTTTTTTTTTTTTGGTCATCAGTCTACTGACTGGTTTGATGCGGCCCGCCACGAATTCCTTTCCTGTGCTAACCTCTTCATCTCAGAGTAGCACTCGCAACCTACGTCCTCAATTATTTGCTTGACGTATTCCAATCTCTGTCTTCCTCTACAGTTTTTGCCCTCTTCAGCTCCCTCTAGTACCATGGGAGTCATTCCCTCATGTCTTAGCAGATGTCCTATCATCCTGTCCCTTCTCCTTATCAGTGTTTTCCACATATTCCTTTCCTCTCCGATTCTGTGTAGAACCTCCTCATTCCTTACCTTATCAGTCCACCTAATTTTCAACATTCGTCTATAGCACCACATCTCAAATGCTTCGATTCTCTTCTGTTCCGGTTTTCCCACAGTCCATGTTTCACTACCATACAATGCTGTACTCCAGACGTACATCCTCAGAAATTTCTTCCTCAAATTAAGGCCGGTATTTGATATTAGTAGACTTCTCTTGGCCATAAATGCCTTTCTTGCCATAGCGAGTCTGCTTTTGATGTCCTCCTTGCTCCGTCCGTCATTGGTTATTTTACTGCCTAGGTAGCAGAATTCCTTAACTTCATTCACTTCGTGACCATCAATCCTGATGTTAAGTTTCTCGCTGTTCTCATTTCTACTACTTCTCATTACCTTCGTCTTTCTCCGATTTACTCTCAAACCATACTGTGTACTCATTAGACTGTTCATTCCGTTCAGCAGATCATTTAATTCTTCTTCACTTTCACTCAGGATAACAATGTCATCAGCGAATCGTATCATTGATATCCTTTCACCTTGTATTTTAATTCCACTCCTGAACCTTTCTTTTATTTTCATCATTGCTTCCTCGATGTACAGATTGAAGAGTAGGGGCGAAAGGCTACAGCCTTGTCTTACACCCTTCTTAATACGAGCACTTCGTTCTTGATCGTCCACTCTTATTATTCCCTCTTGGTTGTTGTACGTATTGTATATGACCCGTCTCTCCCTATAGCTTACCCCTACTTTTTTCAGAATCTCGAACAGCTTGCACCATTTTATATTGTCGAACGGTTTTTCCAGGTCGACAGATCCTATGAAAGTGTCTTGATTTTTCTTTAGCCTTGCTTCCATTATTAGCCGTAACGTCAGAATTGCCTCTCTCGTCCCTTTACTTTTCCTAAAGCCAAACTGATCGTCACCTAGCGCATTCTCAATTTTCTTTTCCATTCTTCTGTATATTATTCTTGTAAGCAGCTTCGATGTATGAGCTGTTAAGCTGATTGTGCGATAATTCTCGCACTTGTCAGCTCTTGCCGTCTTCGGAATTGTGTGGATGATGCTTTTCCGAAAGTCAGATGGTATATCGCCAGACTCATGTATTCTACACACCAACGTGAATAGTCGTTTTGTTGCCACTTCCCCCAATGATTTTAGAAATTCTGATGGAATGTTATCTATCCCTTCTGCTTTACTTGACCGTATGTCCTCCAAAGCTCTTTTAAATTCCGATTCTAATACTGGATCCCCAATCTCTTCTAAATCGACTCCTGTTTCTTCTTCTATCACATCAAACAAATCTTCACCCTCATAGAGGCTTTCAAGTGCTACGCATCCAAAATGTTGATGGTCGTACCCCTTACCTGTCGTGTCAGAGTCCACAACACGCAGGAAGCGGCTACACTGGTAGCAGGGGCTGTGTGGCGTGGACCGGGCGGTCTTTTAGAATTTAGTTTAGAGGGTCTCCGGAAAACACAAAAAGGGTTTCAGTCTCAATGGGGCAGGCCGAACACGGGAAGAATTTAGATACAGGAACAATCGGTAAAACAGTTGTTAATTGTCATAGCTGTGTTGGGAAAGTACCAGGGCGCTAATAGAAAGCACTGATGCTCAAATCGTTATAGGCAGTGAAAGCTGGCTAAAGCCGGTGATAACATCGCCCGAAATTTTTGCGAAGAAGTCAACGGTGTTCTGAAAGGATAGGCTAAACACAGTTCGCGGTGGCGTGTTTGTTGCTGTCAGAAATACACTACTGGCCATTAAAATTGCTACACCACCAAGATGACGTGCTACAGAAGCGAAATTTAACCGACAGGAAGAAGATGGTGTGATATGCAAATGATTAGCTTTTCAGAGCATTCACACGAGGCTGGCGCCGGTGGCGACACCTACAACGTGCTGACATGAGGAAAGTTTCCAACCGATTTCTCATACACAAACAGCAGTTGACCGGCGTTGCCTGGTGAAACGTTGTTGTGATGCCTCGTGTAAGGAGGAGAAATGCGTACCATCACGATTCCGACTTTGATAAAGGTCGGATTGTAGCCTATCGCGATTGCGGTTTATCGAATCGCGACATTGCTGCTCGCGTTCGTCGAGATCCAATGAACTGTTAGCAGAATATGGAATCGGTGGGTTCAGGAGGGTAATACGGAACGCAGTGCTGGATCCCGACGGCCTCGTATCACTAGCAGTCGAGATGACAAGCATCTTATGCACATCGATGTAACAGATAGTGCAGCCACGTGTCGATCCCTGAGTCAACAGATGGGGACGTTTGCAAGACAACAACCATCTGCACGAACAGTTCGACGACGTTTGCAGCAGCATGGACTATCAACTCGGAGACAATGGCTGTGGTTACCCTTGACGCAGCGACACAGACAGGAGTGCCTGCGACGGTGAACTCGACGACGAACCTGGGTGCACGAATGACAAAACGTCATTTTTTTCGGATGAATCCAGGCGAAATAAAATAATAATTTGATCCTTTTACCGTCCTACCAACTCAGATGATACAATTGCTGAAATATAAGTTAAGTTTAATTTCGAACACGTACCCGACTCATACAGTTATAACTGGCACATCAGATGAATTCGCAATTGCAAATGATGGCTACCATCGGCTGTGATATGGAGTGACGACAGTGAAAAGTTGTGCCGCACCGGGACTCGAACCCGCAATTCAAGCTTATAGCGAGGGGTCCCCTCACCATTTGGCTATCCATGCAGAACTCACGGCCACACCCAAACTTCCCCTTTCCGTCAACAACATGTCTACGATCTGAACTCGCATATCCAATATGTGTATTCCCAAACAGATGAAACGCTATACTTGAAGGTGGCATGGCTCGCATCGGCACACAAATACGATATTGCAGTGCCTGTTATTCAAACTACGACGCACCGCCGGTACGGTACAAATTTTCACTTTTGTTAACGCCTATATAGGACAAATGGTTCAAATGGCTCTGAGCACTATGGGACTTAACTTCGAAGGACATTAGTCCCCTAGAACTACTTAAACCTAACTAACCTAAGGACATCACACACAACCAAGTCCGAGGCAGGCGACCGTAGCGGTCGCGCGGTTCCAGACTGTAGCGCCTAGAACCGCTCGGCCACTATATAGGACAACAGGTGTCTGCCGCAGTTGTTAGATCGGTTACTGCTGCTACGATGGCAGGTTACCAAGATTTAAGTGAATTTGAACGTGGTGCTATAGTCGGCGCAGGATCGATGGGACACAGCATCTCCCAGGTAGCGATGAAGTGAGGATTTTCCGGTACGGCCATCTCACGAGTCTACTGTGAATATCAGGAATCCGGTAAAACATCAAATCTCCGACATCGCTGCGGCTGGAAACAGATCATGCAAGGTTTCACGAGAGGACTTTCGGCTCCGAAAGCCCATATCGATGATGTTTCGTTGAGTGGTTCGCACGCAGACACTTGTTGACGGCCCAGTAATGAAGTCTGCAGCAATTTGCGGAAGGGTTGCACTTCTGTCACGTTGATAGATTCTCTTCAGTCGTCGTTGGTCTCGTTCTTGCAGGATGTTTTTCCGGTCGCATCGATGTTGGAGATTTGAGATTCTTACTGATATTCACGTTACACTCTTGAAATGCTCGAAAGGGAAAATCCCCACTTCGTCGCTATCTCGAAGATGGTATATCCCATCGCTCGTGCGCCGACTATAGCACCACGTTCAAACTCACTCAAATCTTGATAACCTGCCGTTGTAGCAGCAGTAACCGATCTAACAACTGCGCCAGCCACTTGTCTTCTATAGGCGTTTCCGACCGCACCGCCGTATTCTGCCTGTTTACGTATCTCTGTATTCGAATACACATGCCGATACAAGATTATTTAGCGGTTCGGTGTAGATGTAGATGTAGAGGATGTTTGGCGAATCGATTGACCTACCTGCTCCCCCGACTTAAATCGCATAGAGCACGTTTGGTATGTGATCGGGAGACGTACCGCAACGCGTCCACACGCACCAACAACCACGAAGCAGCTATCATTCGCACTGGTGCAGGAATGGCGTAGCACGCTTTACCGTTCTTGGTGATCGTACACCCTATTAAGAACTACGTACCACCTTTTGTATCGTACTGGGCGCCCTGGTAAATCGCAGTGACTTCATTCGAATTGTTGTTATTGTCTTCAGTCCTGAGACTGGTTTGATGCAGCTCTCCATGCTACTCTATCCTGTGCAAGCTTCTTCATCTCCCAGTACCTACTGCAACCTACATCCTTCTGAATCTGCTTAGTGTATTCATCTCTTGGTCTCCCACTACGATTTTTACCCTCCGCGCTGCCCTCCAGTACTAAATTGGCGATCCGTTGATGTCTCAGAACATGTCCTACCAACCGATCCCTTCTTCTACTCAAGTCGTGCCACAAACTCCTCTTCTCCCCAATTCCATTCAATACCTCCCCATTAGTTTGTTTTCTACCCATCTAATCTTCAGTATTTTCCTGTAGCACAACATTTTGAATGCTTCTATTCTCTTGTTTTCTAAATTGTTTATAGTCCATGCTTCACTTCCATACATAGCTACACTCCATACAAATACTTTCAGAAACGAATTCCTGACACTTAAACCTACACTCGATGTTAACAAATTTCTCTTCTTCAGAAACGCTTTCCTTGCCATTCCCAGTCTACATTTTATATCCTCTCTACTGCGACCATCATCAGTTATTTTGCTCCCCAAATAGCAAAACTCCTTTACTACTTTAAGTGTCTCATTTCCTAATCTAATTCCCTCAGCATCACCCGACTTAATTCGACTACATTCCATTATCCTCGTTTTGCTTTTGTTGATGTTTAACCATACAATAAACCATTACGGCCGTAGTTTCCCCTTGCTTTCAGTCGTTCGCAGTACCAGCACAGCAAGGCTGTTTTGGTTAGTGTTGCAAGGTCAGATCAGTCAATCATCCAGACTGTTGCCCCTGCAACTACTGAAAAGGCTGCTGCCCCTCTTCAGGAACCACACGTTTGTCTGGCCTCTCAACAGATACCCCTCCGTTGTGGTTGCACCTACGGTACGGCCATCTGTATCGCTGAGGCACGCAAGCCTCCCCACCGACGGCAAGGTCCATGGTTCATGGGGGTAGGTCATTGGAATTATTCTCTTTAAATAAAAGTATCATTTCTGTTCGTCTCTCTGCCAGTTTCCTGTAGTTACTTTCTGTACCATACTATAGCGGTTCTTTGTATGTGTGGTCCAAGTTTCACCGAGCTATGTAACTTGGCAGTGACGCGACAATGGGAAGTTATTTTCGTGCCTAAGTTTTGCACCAGAGTGTAAATGCCGGTGGTACCAGAGGTTTCATTACATTAATTCATTAAATTAGTCTGAAATAACAATGGAATGTTTGTGTCAATATTTAAGTGTGGTTCGCCAGCGCAGTGACGGAGCTATGAATTTCGTAAATGCATTACATCCACGACCTAAGTTAGCGATCGCTGAAAGTTGTGTCCACATGTAGGTATATAAATTATGACTGTTGCTATTTTTAAAAATATCGGGAATCCAATATATCGATATTTAAAAAATATCTATATCGGCCCTCGATGTACCGAAATACAGAGGGGTCCAAAAAATGGATCCATTGTTCAAAAGTCCATAACTAGCAAACTAACTGACAGAACTGTCTTATGTTTGGTAGTGTAATAGTTTGTAGTTCCGGCAATCGCCACACAAGCGTTGTATTGCGTTGTTTTGTTTTGTCAGATGACAGTCGCCACATAGTCACTGTTTTGTTCTTAGTTGCGCCTAGTTATTCGAGTAAACATGGCTGGCGCGAGGCTTACATTCAGTGAAAGGAAGTCAGTTTTGAAATGGTATTTCAAATACGAAAACATTAATGAGGTTCAATGGCAATGGCGAAATGAGTATCAAACGTTTAACGATTCGTCACATTCGAGACAAATTTGAAGCCGAAGGCTGTGTTAAAGATCTACACAAACTGCGATCTGGACAACCTGTAACAGTAACAAGTCCAGCTAACTTTTGTCGTGTGTTAAGAACAATTCACTCGCTCGCAACAGAAATGTGCCCGTGAAACTGCAGTGAGTCGCTCAAGTGTTCGGCGAATTTTGAAGACAGCAAAGTGGAAGTGCTACATCCCACGATTGCTGCACGCAATGAACGAGGACGGCCCAGATCGTAGAATGGAGTACTGCGAGTGGTTTACTAACATGGTGCGCAACGATGAAGAGTTTGCAGAGATGATTGTGTAGTCTGATGAGGCACAGTTCAGACTCAGTGGTACAGTAAACCGCCACAATTGCATCTACTGGGCCGCCGAAAATCCGAACGTCCGTGTAGACAAAGCCGTGAATTTGCCAGGAGTAAATGTGTGGTGTGGGTTGTCTTACTCGATTGGGCCATTCTTCTTTGACGGCACAGTTACCGGTGAGGTGTACCTTCAGAGGGCCGGCCGCAGTGACCATGCGGTTAAAGGCGCTACAGTCTGGAACCGCGCGACCGCTACGGTCGCAGGTTCGAATCCTGCCTCGGGCATGGATGTGTGTAATGTCGTTAGGTTTAAGTAGTTCTAAGTTCTAGGGGACTGATGACCAAAGAAGTGCTCAGAGCCATTTTGTACTTTCAGAAGCTTCAGACATCCATTTTACCTGCCATCCGAGACTTGTATGGAGACGGAAGAGTTTACTTTCAACAAGATGGTGCCCCAGCCCACTACCAAAATCTTGTTAGGGCGTATCCCGACGAGAATCTACCAGGAAGATGGATAGGCCGTAGAGGTGCTGTGGAGTATCCACCACGTTCCCCAGACCTAACTCCTCTGGACTTTTACCTGTGTGGAACACTAAAGGACGTCGTTTATCGACGAAAGCCACGCACATTGGAGGAACTTCGAGGATCCATCGTACATTCGTGTGCAAATATCCAACTGAACACGTTGCAGTCAGTAGTTCGTGCTGCAGTTCGGCGGCATCGACTGTGTGTGGATGTTAATGGTGACCATTTCGAACACGTGCAATGATGTCTTTAAGTTGGACTTTAAGCTACACTTTCACCAAAAATGAGACAGCTCCGTCAATTACTTTGCAAGTTATGGTCTTTTAAACAGTGGATACATTTTTTGGACCCCCTGTATATTGTGGATATTTGGACGGAAAAATAACGACGTACCGGTCAAAAAATATATCGGCTGCACATTGTAAATATACTGCCAATTTTAGAGCTGTATATTTATTAGTGATTTATTATTGGATATTCTGTACGCAGCAGCGTGCTTATCCCCTTTAGAACAATAATTGAAAGAAACACGCCGCACGTTAACGCTTTACTAACAATGCTGACTGCACAATAAAAGGTCTGTCGTTCGGTTTCGTCACATATCGGATTTGTCTGAAACGCTTCATGTCGACTTCCCTGTTTTTTTCATTTCTGGAATCGCCAGCGAATTAGCAGTTGTGTCAAAATTGAGTGGTGAAGTTAAACGCAGCAGTTTGTGTTGTTAGCGCCGAGCGCCGATTACGTCACCATTTCCCCTCACACCTCTCCGCCCACCACAAAGACCGATCCTGTCATTTAGATTTTTCTTCATCAGCTTCACCCACTTTTTCTGACGAATGCCGACGTGAAGAAATACGTAGCATACTAGTTGCGTTAAAAATTGTCTTCTAACGCAGCTGGTGTGCTATTTCTTCACATCGGATATCGTGTTATTCTATTCACTCTGCCACCCCCAATCGGACTTCTTCTCTGTGTAGGATTGCCATACGTCACGGATTTCGCGGACAGTCCGCGATATTATGCTCGAAGACGGGTGTCCTGGACGAAGAGGAAAATGTTCGCGAAAAAAGTGGCTATTAAGAAAAAAAAATTTACGTCACTTTTGCCACTGGCCACCGATCAAGTGTTTCCATAACTCGTGCAGACTTGACGGTAGCCGTTGAAACCTGTGCTGATATTCCGTGTCACTTCAGAATCGCTCGGCTGTTTTCAGAACAGACTGTGGAAGCAGTGCAATAATCGATTGTTTGCGATTGTTTCAGTTGTCCGCTGTTGGTTTACAACGTCTCTGCTGTCGGTGTCTGATATTCTTTCGTCGTGTAAAGTTAACATTCAGCTGTGCGAAGTGTACTTCTGGTGTTGTTATTGCTCAGAATTTGAAATTTAAAATGTCGAAACGAAAAGTACATTTTCGAGAAGAATATATTGATGGAAAGTGGATGAGAGTTTGCTATTTGACGAGATAGTGAAACTGAAATGTTTTCTTACACATGAAGATAACCAGAATTTGGGGATGGTGCCTCATAAAAAGTGGGTGAAATTTTTTGAGGATTGTGTTTCTAAAGAGCAGTATTCAGAACTGCTTGCTATTGTGCAGTAATATTTCTCCATTCCAGGACATAATGCCAATGTGGAGAGAGTGTTTTCCCTAGCGAATGCACAATGGACAGAAGAAAGAAACAGGCTAGCTTTAACATCAGTAAATGCAATGCTCCACATCCAATATAACATGAAAAACACAAATTGCACAGATTTTCATAGACTGATTCAGAATCGGAGCGAGTTTCTTTCTTCTGTCCAGGGCTCAGAGAAATATGACTGGTTTAAAGCATAAAGTGAAAGATATATATCAATTGTAGGAGCATGATTGTATACATGTTAATAATTTGTGTTCAGAGCTTTAATTAAAAAGTTATTTAATGTGAATTGCAATTAATTTTCTTCGTCATTGACCACTCCTTCATAAACACCATTAATGCTTGGAATAATTTTCCTTGTTAGTTACAACTTCTTTGCTGACAGAATTACTGTTTGAATTATGGTAATTATGAAGATTTGGCTGACGTGCAGAAAGGTGAAAGGACATTGTGTGATTCCGGGTTTCAACCACGTCTTCACAATTACGACTGTAAACTAATGATGAAGATTCAACTGAAATGCAAACCAATGGTCACTTGCACAACATATCGGTCCGTGTTTCAACCACATCTTTATAATCACCGAATTTTGTCCTTGATTTTCGTACTTCGATTATGGCAACCCTATCTTTGTGCCAGCTATACTTGCTCCACACAGTCAAAGAGGATTAGATTAGATTAGATTAGATTAATACTAGTTCCATGGATCATGAATACGATATTTCATAATGATGTGGAACGAGTCGAATTTTCCAATACATGACATAATTAGGTTAATTTAACAACATACTTGAGTTAATATAACAACTTTATTTTTTGTGTTTTTTTGTTTTCTTTATTTTTTATTTTTATTTTAATTTTTTTATTTTTTTAATATTTTTGTTTTGTTTTTTTCTTTTTTTTCTTAATTTATATCTAAAAATTCCTGGACGGGATGAAAGCTCAAAAACTAGCAAGACTCCTTCACACATTGAAAGTAAAATTATGTTCTACTACAAAATTGCGATAAAATGTTATATAAAATAAAAATATCGGCACTCGGTACTGTCGTTTCGATATCGATGACAAAAATAACGCCGATAGATATCAATATTTAATGCAAACTATCGATATACTTATGTTTTTTCGACAGCTCTAAAGTCTATTCACCGAGAGCTCGGACGAAACATAAACAGTGTCACGTGAGCGACTACGCTCGTTTCCAGAGAAAGCTTTCGGTGTTCACGTGATACGTAGGAGTGTGGAAAATCCTTGGCGCACGCTTTGCAGCTGGCGGCGTTCGGCTGGCTGCCGAGCAGTCACAGCGGACCGTGAGTAACCTGGGCAACAGTGTACGAAATAAATTTAACAATAATGTTAAACTGAGTTCATTCTGTCGAAGCAGATTCATTTTCATTCAGGTTGCTAACAAAACGCTCCATTCAAACACAATTAATTGTTAATTTTATTAACAATACCAGTAATAATAATGATAAAGGACGAAACAAGGTTCACTCAGTCGAACTTGAACTGTTTACATTGAGGTTTATCACAAATCGCTCCTGAAATGGCTCTGAGCACTATGGGACTTAACATCTGTGGTCATCAGTCCTCTAGAACTCAGAACTACTTAAACCTAACTAACCTAAGGACATCACACACATCCATGCCCGAGGCAGGATTCGAACCTGCGATCGTAGCGGTCACGCGGTTTCAGACTGAAGCGCCTATAACCGCACGGCCACACCGGCCGGCTACAAATCGCTCCTCTCTCTCCTCTAAAATGCAGTCTAATTTCCACATTTGAGTTTCCACTTTTTCTACGACATGGAGGACGCACTTGTTCCATTCCTCTGCAGTCACTGTTCTTACTGCTTCTTTTAGCAGTACTTTAACCTCTGGCATTTTGAATGTTTTGTTTTTCGCTGCAACATAGTCTTTGATTCTGGCCCAGACTAACTCGATGGCGTTTAATTCACAGTGGTACGGAGAATTCGGAGAACAGTTTTCCCTGCATTCTTCGCCATTTCATCTATTGGGTATTTGCTGTGCGCTGTTCTGTGATTTTTAACTATATCTAAAAGTTCTTTCTTCAACATAACGTCTTCGAAATCGATGTTTTTAGATTTTAGCCACTCTGATATTTCGTGCTTATTGGAATTCGCATTGGGAACTTTTTCTTTTCTCCGAGAATGGTATGGCGCGTTATCGAGAACAATAACTACATTTTCCTGAAGCCGAGAAAGAACATCTTGAAACAACTTCTCGAAGGTTTCGGCGCACATCTCCTCATGATACTCCCCACTTTTCTTGGATTCGAAAGTCCACAAACATCCTTCAACGAACCCTGCTTTGCTGCCAATGTGTACGATAATCAGACATTTCCCTTTACCTGATGGGACCTTGCTTCCGGTGGGTAATCCTGACAGAAACGTTTGTTTTGGGGAATTTATTGTGTCATCTACCCAGACGTAACTTCGGGTATGTCCTGCGTTCACCCACGTCTCGTCCAAATAGTAAGTGGGTCTGCTTCATCTCTCAACCGTTTAATGGTTCGAAGATAACGCCGCCCCCATAAAATGACGTCATCCCTGTCTATTAGCATGCTTTCGCGCCCACGCCGGACATATTTGAAATTCATTTCTCTCAATAACTTATAAAATGTAGTTCTCCGAAAATTACCCAGATCTGCATCTTCGTTCACGACTGTAAGCACTTTATCAGTTGTTGGCAATTTGTTACGAAAAAAAAATTCGTGTACTTTCCTTCGTATCGAATTTCTATCGAAGTCATCAACACTTTCAGAAAGTTTCTGTCGTAACTTTCCTTCCTTGGAAGACTTCGAAGAGTGTGTGGCCTTGTACTCGCTTATCACACGATACACTGAAGAACGGCCAGCACCTGTAGCTGCAGCTGTTTTCGAAACAATGTCACTCATCGTCTGGTCTGGATGTAACAGTTCCGTTTTATACACATTAAGCACCATGTGCTTCTCAGAAGAACTTAATGATTTCTTCTTTGCTCGCTTCTTTGGTAGACTCAGAACTGACACGTCGACCTCGCTCGCTGAATCCCTGGATGACATAATGAGGACAGCTGTATATGATGCTAATGAAATAAGTGAATATATAAAATAAGAAACCATGTGATGCTATTGGATGCGCACATAAACAGTGAATGCTCAGCGTGACTACAAACAGATATACTTACTCTAATAATCAGCAATTAATCTTTTAGGCGTCTTTACAGACGAACTTAAGATATCCTGAAATCGCCGCTGTACAACACCCGCTAACGAGCTCACACCTGCAACTGAGACGGACACACTGACAGAGCGCCGCGCCTGCGAACCGCACAATGCATCGCCCATAAAGGACAAACGGTTGCACCCATCGCATTCGAAAAAACTACAAAATTAAATTCAAACCTTTCTGAAACTTTTCTCGCTTACACCCGCACAAAAAAATTTCAGATGATGATTTGGTAAAAGTTCTGCATCAGACGTGAGGTTTTAATTTATTACTTCACTGTTACTGACTATTGGGCAGAATATGAGGGCTATCCACAAAGTGCATTACGTTTTGGAATTAAAAATAAATAAAGTATTGGAAATTTTTTAATTATATACAGATGAAAGCCACACTTAAATAATACTTTTCTATATAGTTGCCATTTAAATTAAGGCACTTATCGTAGCGATGGACGAGCTCGGAAATTCCTTCGTCGTAAAATTCGACCGCCTGCGCCTTCAACCACGTGGTTACCTCTTCTCGAGGCTGTGCGTCGTCATCAAAACGCTGCACAGCCAACCACTTCTTCATTGCTGGGAATAAGTGGAAGTCGCTCGGTGCCAGGTCGGGACTGTACGGCGGATGAGGAAACAACTCCCACTTAAAAGATTCGAGAACTTCACGAGTGGCATTTGCTGTGTGGGCCCATGCGTTGTCGTGAATTGGCAAGATCTTTGAGCCCAACTTTCCCCTGCGCTCGTTTTGTATTGCTCTTCTGAGGTTGTGCAGAGTTTGGCAATACCTTTGAGAGTTTATTGTAGTGCCTCTTTCCAGGAAATCCACAAAAATCACACCTTTTCTGTCCCAAAAGACAGTCGCCATCACCTTCCTTGCCGACATTGTCTGCATGCGTCTCTTGGGTTTTTTTTTGGGGGGGGGGGGGGTAATTTGTGTGCCCCCACTGCATTGACTGCAATTTTGTCTCGCAGTTCACATGTTTACCCACTTTTCGTCACCAGTAACGATGCGATCCAGTAATGAGTCGCCATCTTTCTCGTAAGCGTCCAAAAACGTTAACGCTGCGGCCATTCGCTGATTTTTGTGAATCTCTGTCGAGATTTTTGGTATCCATCTTGCACAAAACTTGTGGTAACCGAGCTTTTCGGTAATGATTTCGTGCAACAAACTTCGTGAAATTTGTGGAAAACTCGTAGAGAGTTCCGTTATTGTGAAATTACGGTTTTCACGGACCGCGGCATCGACTTTTTCGACAAGTTCGGCGGTCACTATGCTGAGTCTTCCACTTCGCTCTTCGTCGTGAACGTCAGTTCGGCCGTTTTTAAATTTTATGACCCATTGACGCACTCCACCTTCAGTTATTATGTTGTCCCCATACACTTCACAAAGCTGCCGATAGATTTCTGTCGGTGTACAGTTTTTTGCAGTCAGAAAGCTTATTACAGCACGCACTTCGCGGCATTTTCAATTAACGCTGACATTTCAAACTGTGACAGTAACTCGACGGAGTACAGCACGAACCTCTCACTGGCACGGCAGGATGCCGACTGAGCGGCGGAATGCCATGACACCAAGATGGTCGCGCTAGCCCCGCCCCTAACGGACACAAACGAAAACGTAATGTACTTTGTGGATAGCCCTCGTATTTGCAGATGTCATCAACATATACTACTGAACGCAATTACAAAATTAATTTGCTGTGCGACACAGAGTTTAGGAGATACGGTGTGATAAATAACGCGAAGAAACAACTTTTCCCGAAAGCTGAAATATTTCTCTTTTTCAGTGACAATAAATTTTAATGTAATGTAAAAAAGGTGTCGGAAGGTAGTTCTCGGATCACTTTATCATGTTCAGGCGCCAAATTGTAGAAAAACACGACTTTAATTTTTTAATTTCTGACGCCCCTGCCTTGTACACCCCTCGGCGGCAGCGCTGTGGTCACGCGCCTTGCCGTGTTTACAGTACGTCTCTTGTTTCGGTGAATGGGGTACAGTACAGGTCCTCCTTCCAGCTTGCCTGCCCCCATCTCCGCCGCAACCACTGCAGCAGCTCAACCTGCCGCAATGGAGCCAACGAGAGCGCGCGCGCGTGTAGTGAACGACGGCGGTCAAAGCGGGCCACCTGGGGTTCCCACAGGCCTGGCAAGCTCCACCGGGCCTGTTCAACCACTGCACCTGCGCTCTCAATCAAAAGTGACTAGAGAATAGCCAGGTACACGTTTTCGTAGGCAGTTTCACTGCAGCTCATTTCTCTCAAAGTCGGGAGCGGCAAAATGAACTAACCGAACTTAAAGGCGACTGAGGACAAATTAAGAATTGAGGAATGTACACTATAGTTCAATTCTTTTATCTTGGCGGGTTCGCGCATGCCCGCCCAGACGCGGGAGATTGCTGCGTTGCCAGTTGTACGCGCCAAGAGAAGCAGCGCCATAGTATAGTTCGCAACAAACTTAACATTTAGGAGGGAGCGAGCAGTTTATGAAGCAAAGCCGGCACGGCCGCATTAAGCCTTTCGCTGATACAGAGACGTGCTCCCCGCATTCCGCGCTGTGCGCGATTTTGTCATCACTGCACTGCTCGCCTGTGCAGACACATTGTGTTTCGACTGCTTTGACATACTTTAACATTCGATTTCATAAAAACTATTTGGCCCAAAAATTTGATTTTTACACATCTTCTTGACTGATACCTTCCCCCCATAAATGACTTAATTTTCTTTCGATATTCAAAGCAGTTATTGTGCAGCATTAGATGTAGTAAACCATTGCACGAAATTTTGAAGAGTTTGCAGAGGTAGCGTATACTTTCCATATGGTCGATTTTAGTTGCCACTAGAAATTTCAAAAAATTACATCCAAACGAATAAAATTCATGAAGTAAGACACTTCGATATTGTTTTTAAATAAAGAAAATATTAAGCACCGAACAAGGTTTGAACTCAGAACTTCTCGCTAAGCAGCCTTACACTTTAACCATTACACTAACGCAGCTCGTCATTCGATGCATCTAACGGAGGACTTTAAAATATCACGCAAAATACCGACAAACACTGTTGGTATGACTATGAATTATTCAAATGGCTCTGAGCACTATGGGACTTAACATCGGTGGTCATCAGTCCCCTAGAACTTAGAACTACTTAAACCTAACTAACCTAAGGACATCACACACATCCATGCCCGAGGCAGGATTCGAACCTGCGACAGTAGCTGCAGCGCGGTTCCAGATTGAAACGCCTAGAACCGCTAGACCACCGCGGCCGGCATGAATTATTCACGTTTCGTCGAAGTACAATAGGAAATAATAATTACCGCTGTTCTTTATTGCGCAAAAGCGGTTAGTGAGAATGATACAAACACGTTTCCTTGCTATCACCTGAATTAGGAGGCTTATTGCTTGTTTGGTTTAATTAATTAATAGAATATGAAGCAGTTGGCATAAAGAATGGTTTTTTCCAAACTTTCTATAAAAGAAAGTCTGCTATCAAGACATTGCTTTTGTTCAATTACTTTATTTATGACTGAACGTTTCTAAAACTGAAGACACTCGTCCGTGCTCTGCACTGCAGTCGAGCTCTGGCAACGTCGTTCTCTGTTCATTGACTGACTGTGGTTTGTGACGTCAGATGCGCAGAACGAACCTAAACTCGGTCGCCGTCATAAATGGCGCGCACTTTAGTCACGAAAATGAGCCCAGCTCCGACAAGCGAAACGTTTTAGTCTGTTTATGAGGCAGCTTCAAAAATATAAGTAGGTGTCTCGCAACGCGAACTAGTTAAAAAGTTACTGAACACTCGTTCCGGGTCCTGGAGTATGTTACTACATGTTTGTAAATCTGACCAGCAGCTTCCTCACTCCCTTAACATTTTGAAAGAGGACAAAGTCTTACTGGCTTACAATTGTCTGTAAACAAGTGCTAATGACTTGAGATCACTTAGCAGATACAGGCTTCCTAAATTTAGGGCAAACATTAAATGAAATAGCAAAAAAATATGGCTCTGTGGATTTCGAAAATCAGATTCTGATGGTATGCAGTATGAAACAAAAACTTCTTATTGGCTCTAAATGGCTCTGAGCGCTATGGGACTTAACATCTGAGATCATCAGTCCCCTAGAACTTAGAACTACTTAAACCTAACTAACCTAAGGACATCACACACATCCATGCCCGAGGCAGGATTCGAACCTGCGACTGTAGCAGCAGCGCGGTTCCCGACTGAGGTGCCTAGAACCGCACGGCCACAGCGGCCAGCTAAACTTCTTATTTCAGCAATGCACTTTTTAGATTATCATAATAACAAGAACGAATTGCGCGTTTGCTAAAATATATTTGAGGAATTTGGAATCACTGGAGCGCCAAAGACACTGGTATAGGCATGCGAATTCAAATACAGAGATATGTAGACAGGCAGAATACGGCGGTGCGGTCGGAAACGCCTATAGAAGACAAGTGCCTGGGGCAGTTGTTAGATCGGTTGCTGCTGCTACAATAGCAGGTTATCAAGATTTAAGTGAGTTTGAACGTGGCGTTATAGTCGGCGCACGAGCGATGCGATACAGCATCGCCGAGGTAGCGATGAAGTGGGGATTTTTCAGTACGGTCATTTCACGAGTGTACCGTGAATATCAGGAGTCCGGAAAATCTTCCTGCAAGAACGAGACCAACGACGACTGAAGAAAATCCTTCAACGTGACAGAGGTGCAGGCCTTCCGCAAACTGCTGCAGATTTCAATGCTGGGCCATCAACGAGTGTCAGCGTGCGAACTATTCAATGAAATATCATCAGTACGGGCTTTCGGAGCCGAAGGCCCAGTCGTGTACCCTGGATGACTGCATGACACAAAGCTTCACGGGCCCGTCAACACTTTGGACTGTTGATGGCTGGAAACATGTTGCCTGGTCGGGCGAGTCTCGTTTCAAATTGCATCTAGTGGATGGACGTGTGCGGGTATGGAGACAACCTCATGAATCCGTGGACCCTGCATGCCATCAGGGGACTGTTCAAGCTGGTGAAGGCTCTGTAATTGTGTGGTGCGGGTGCAGTTGGAGTGATATGGGACCACTGACACTTCGAGATACGACTCTGACGCGTGACACGTACGTAAGCATCCTGTCTGCTCACCTGCATCCGTTCATGTCCATTGTACATTCCGATGGACTTGAACAGATCCAGCAGGACAATGCGACATCCCACATATCCTGAACTGCTACAGGGTGGCTCCAGGAACACTCTTCCGAGTTTAAACACTTCTGCCGGCCACAAAACTCAGCACTGATGAACATTGTTGAGCATATCTGGGATGCCTTACAACGTGCTGTTCAGAAGAGATCTCCACCCCCTCTTACGGATGTATGGACAGCCGTGCAGGATTCATGGTGTCAGCTCCCTCCAGCACTACTCCAGACATTAGTCCAGTCCATGCCACGTCCTGTTGCGGCACTTTTGCGTGGTCGCGGGGGCGCTACACCATATTTGGCAGGTGTACCAGTTTCTTTGGTTTTGCAGTGTATGAAATGTTAACCTTGTTATTATTGAAAGTAACCTTCCGATCTCTTGTATCAATGTTTTGAATGTTAAAACAATTTCTAACAATTTGTAGCTGCCGCGCCGGCAGGAAACAGAACACTGCTGGTGTGCAACAATTTTCCGCCATTACGCGGCGATTTCTAACATCACAAAATATTTCTTGTCATTTTCCACAGTAGCACCCACAAACCGGTTCAAACTATCTCACTTAATAACAGCTTGCATAGTTTATGGTTTATTTTATTACAGTGTCAGTATCTACAAAATATTAGATCCAAGGCAGATACAGCAGTTTTGGCCTTGACTACGAATAAAAGAATATTAAAATATATAAACTGTTTAGGCGCCTTGTATGATAAAAGTGAACCCATCAACAGAAGGTAATTGCAGACCCAGTATTTTATTCTCTTTACATATTCTTGTTTCACTGACTTGCCTACGGAAGTCTGACCTTTATTACTGTAAGTAGGCTGTTTAGGTTTTTATATTGGTAACGCCACGTAGTGCTCTGTATGAAAATTACTGGCTGTGCTGTGTGCAGTCTGTGGCTAGTTTGCATTGTTGTCTGCCATTGTAGTGTTAGGCAGCTGGATGTTAACAGCGCGTAGCGTTGCGCAGTTGGAGGTGAGCCGCCAGCGGTGGTGGATGTGGGGAGACAAATGGCAGAGTTTTGAAATTTGTAAGACTGGATGTCATGAACTGCTATATATATTATGACTGTTGAACACTAGTAAGGTAAATACATTGTTTGTTCTCTATCAAAATCTTTCATTTGCTAACTATGCCTATCAGTAGTTAGTGCCTTCAGTAGTCTGAATCTTTTATTTAGCTGGCAGTAGTGGCGCTCGCTGTATTGCAGTAGTTCGAGTAATGAAGATTTTTGTGAGGTAAGTGATTTGTGAAAGGGATAGGTTAATGTTAGTCAGGGCCATTCTCTTGTAGGGATTTTTGAAAGTCAGATTGCGTTGCGCTAAAAATATTGTGTGTCAGTTTAAACACAGTCATGTATAATATTTCTAAGGGGACGTTTCATTACATGCATGTTTACGTAATTTAGAGGCATGCTTGGTGTCGGAATATCAATTAATGCATCCGTAAGCGAGAATAAAATGAAATATCTTCTGGCTTGCCTGTGGAGCTATGATTGTAAGCAAGCGTGCCCTCTTCGTTTGAAGCAAACCGATGGCCGCTAATGTCTTTCTTCAGGGTTCCAAAAATATGGAAATCGCATGCGCATAGGTCGGCACTGTATGGAGTACATCTAATGACTTGGAAATTTCTTCAGCGTAGTCGAAACAACCTTGACAACATATGGGCGGGCACTAAGAAGCAGGAGAACGAAGGCGCCTTCAACCAACACCGACTCAAAGGAAGGCCTCGGCGCTTGTTCGTGACGTCACGTCAGCTAGGCACGGCGAACGCCAGGTCTGTTGCAGACATACTCATAATGGTGGTGTCTCCCTCTCTGACACAGGAAAATGTGAAACTGTTGCCGGTAGCTGACCAACACACATTGTTCTGAGAGATTTCTGCAATCAATTAATTGTGCAGTTCATTACACTTCTTAACAAATAGTGTACTCCTGAACTTAAATTTCCACCTGTTTTAAGGATTGACATACAAAAACAACTTCATGGTCCAGCACCAACAGAATTCGTGCTTCTTTACCTTATTTGTAAATCTGAGGAAGTTACGTTTGTACTGGGTTGCTTTTACAAGAAACTGTGAACATATTGGTGCTCTTCTTTAGGTATCTCAGTTGACTATGGGGTGAGGAGCACTGAATGGTAATGAAATATCTTGCGATTTTACACGCTGGAGGAGGGGGTGGGGGACAGAAGAAGAGGCAAGAGAGATACTTGTTTTATCAAATAAAATTTTTTTATCTTATAAAGTTTCTCCTTTCAGTTGCAAGAGGGGAATATTTATCTTTTGTAATGTGCATGTTTAAAAAAGTTTAAGCTCAGCAGTATTTTCCATGTATGAAACTATTTTGTTTGCTGTTTAGAATTCCTTTCGTTGAAAACGACTGTAATCTAATGACTGGCAACAGATGGACATTTACACATGTAAATTAATTCACATTTCCAGTGACGATGTCAAACGAAAATAAATAAATAAATAAAAGAAACGAGTTCATTGTAAGGGGGTTGGGGTAAGTTTCGATAGCAAAATGGATCAAGTAAATATAGTTACTTGAATGTAAAATTTCCGAAGTTTGCAATGGGGCGAAGCATCTACTCATATTGATCTACGTTTTTTTCTACAGGCTTCAGTAATACAGAACTATGATCTTCATATGTAGCTTTACGATAGTAAGGAAAACTTTCATCTAAATAAAACTGCAGAATCCAAAACAATACCAAACATTTTGTCCAAAAATAAGAGGCACGCCCAGGCGTTTCTGCCTGCAACAGACCTGGCGTTCGCCGTGCCTAGCTGACGTGACGTCACCAACAAGCGCCGAGGCTGGTTCAAATGGCTCTGAGCACTATGGGACTTAACATCCATGGTCATCAGTCCCCTAGAACTTAGAACTACTTAAACCTAACTAACCTAAGGACATCACACAACACCCTGCCATCACGAGGCAGAGAAAATCCCTGACCCCGCCGGGAATCGAACCCGGGAACCCGGGCGTGGGAAGCGAGAACGCTACAGCACGACCACGAGATGCGGGCAAGCGCCGAGGCCTTCCTTTGAGTCGGTGTTGCTTAAACACGCTGCTCTTTGACTTTCTGGTACACAGTGCCACAATTAACTCACAACGCTACGTGGACAGTTCGCGAGCGAGCCATCAAGTCCAAACGCCCATGAATATTGGCTGATGGCATCATGTTACGGGCTACATGTTGCGAAGGTTGTGTCGACAACGCTGCAAAAGTTTCTAAGCCCTTATATATACTCCATACAGTGACGACCTCTCGACATGAGATTTCCATATTGTTTGTGGCAGCCGATTCCTTGGGACGAAGATGTCCACGTCAAGGTACAATCATGGTTGCGTAGGCAACCACAAACATTTTTCCATGAAGGCATTGACGTCCTGTTTCACGGTCGGATAAATGTACGCGCTCCAGTCAGATTAACGAGACCAACAACTAAGTTCAATGCCAACGTGCGATAAACACTCACAGACAGCCAGTGGTACGACTAGCAGTGGAGAATATACACTGATTAACCAGAACATTATAACCACAGACCTAATTACGATATGAACCCGTCCAGGCGATAGCAACGTCACCTGGCGAGGAATGACTGGTAGTCAGCGCATGTCCTCGTAGTACACTATGTGATCAAAAGTATCCGGACACCTGGCTGACAACGGCTTACAAGTTTGTGGTGCCCTCCATCGCTAATGCTGGAATTCAATATGGTGTTGGCCCACTCTCAGCCTTGATGACAGCTTCCACTCTCGCAGGCATACGGTCAATCAGGGTGCTGGGGAATGGCAGTCCATTCTTTATGGACCACTCCACTAAGGAGAGGTATCGATGTCGGTCGGTGAGGCCCGCCACAAAGTCGGCGTTCCAAAACATCCCAAAGGTGTCCTATAGCATTCAGGTCAGGATTCTGTGCAGGCCAGTCCATTGCAGGCATGTTACTTGTAACGCCGGAAATGCATATCCTCCTATTTCCATCTATTGTACTATAAATTTTTTTCCTTATTTTGTTACCTGAAGATATGACATTTCTGCCGGCCGCAGTGGCCGTGCGGTTCTAGCCGCTACAGTCTGGAACCGAGCGACTGCTACGGTCGCGGGTTCGAATCCTGCCTCGGGCATGGATGTGTGTGGTGTCCTTAGGTTAGTTAGGTTTAATTAGTTCT
Organism: Schistocerca serialis cubense; assembly: GCF_023864345.2. NCBI lineage: Eukaryota > Metazoa > Arthropoda > Insecta > Orthoptera > Acrididae > Schistocerca > Schistocerca serialis. Next base: position 198,717,081 of record NC_064648.1, on the reverse strand, counting down.
AAGTTCTAGGCGACTGATGACCTCAGAAGTTGAGTCCCATAGTGCTCAGAGCCATTTTTTATGACATTTGTGTGTCTTTATATATTGTAATTGTTTTACTATTTGTATATATATATATATATGCATTTATGTCGATGTATAATTGATTTGTTTGTAAATAGTATTTGCATTTTTGCGCTGGGTCTTGCCTAGGGAAAACTATGCTACTGAACGATTACGTCGATAGGTCGTGTGGAGAACCAAAGTGTTTAGGATCTTGGGTAGTGTTAACTCCGCCGCATGGAGCGCGGGCAGAGCAGAGTCTGGCTGGAGTAGGGCGGTGGAGCAGGTGTGTTGTGTGACGCTCCCGCGAGTTGCCGCGCTTTCGGGGTTTGGCAGTACGTAATTACGCTCGACTTGCTGTGATAGTTTCTGACACGGTGTCGCGGACGGGAAGCATCAGCTGGCGCACATCAAGAGCCCGTTTCGCCTGGTGACCGTGTCGAGAAGAAGGCGCGCCAACATCCAGCTTCTGCAACAGCTACGGCCGGCAATGAGTGACTGTCGCCACCTCCCCGATCGACGACTGCAAACCTTCAATCAACCAACAAGGAATACTAAAAGCACGTAAAGTTTTAGAAAAGTATGGCAGACCTCAGCTTTTCAAACTTTTAAAATTGTTGCATCACAAAATTACAGCAACTTAGCATGAACCTTTGTTGCTCATTGTCCCAATTGCATTACCAATCAGGGTCCCTTCCTTTTCCGATATGATCCCGAGTGTCGTTGAAATTCAAACGCCAGCATTAAAGTAATATCATTCCATTTCACTGCTTTAATTTCAAAGTTCAGTTAAAGTATTCATAGCTGGCTGCAATATTTAGATTACTCAAGCACAAATTAGGAGTGCGAGTTTTGTTACCGTATTTTATCTTACCTGTGACTGCAGCTCAGCTTGGTACGTACTAAATTTTACTATTGTTAATTGTTCAGAATCATTTAATTCAAGTTCAAAGTTAAATCTCTTATTTCTAAATTGCGTAGATTCAAGTAGCTTTTGAAATGATTGTTGAGGTAGCCCAAGACTAACCGTATTTTACTGAATTTCGATGTGCTTCAGAAACATAGCTCACTATTAATTTCAGTCACTAAATTAAGTTTCAATTTTCCGGTTTTATTAATTCTTTTGTTAAATTAAGTCAGAGTGTAGCGAAATTTATTACTTCTGACAATCTTTCAGTTTTCACACTACACGTGTCAACCATCAGTTGCCACACTTCTAGTGCTAATTATATGTGTAATAACCTTTCTTTTTCAGTTACTATAGTAATTGTCCATAGGACTGGAACCGTAATTTCCCCCAAATCTCTAATATCTAATTACCGCTAGTTAATTGTTAACGTAACGGCCGCACATTTACTTTCTTTATTAACTTTACCCCTTTTCAAAATTAATATCCACCAGTTTCATTTGCATTTTTCCTTTCATTTAGATGTAACCCTTTCCTCCCTCTTTACCGACAGATTATCTTCGGTGACGATTGCTTTTCCCAATTTCCATTAGGTACACACGGTTTAATCTTTCACTGTCATTAAGGTCGATAAGTGAGGGGGAGGTTACATACTGTCGTGTAACTACTCCGCCACAGGCCGTGCATTCTGAACAGGTGTTTCCAAGTTAACTGCTACGTTAGTGACAATTTGTGAACAGTAGTCAAGAGAGCCACGGAAATGGAAGCACCGCAACACATCACAACGAGACTGCCACACCAGAAGAAAAAAGATGACCACAGCATTTACGAAAAGACAATGCAACATCACTATGGCCTTTTGTAAAGTTGTTTTTGTAATGCCATTTAGCCTGAAGATGGGGTTCAACCCTCGAAACATGTCGCTAAATAAATAAATAATACAATAGTTGACAAAGTTTGTGACTAGTAGCGGTAATTTAAAACACCTTTGCATATTTCTTGAGACAGTCACGGCCGAAAATAGTCAAAATGGCTTCAAATTCATTTTTAATAAGCTACCACAAGAATTCAAAAATCTTAGCAGTAGTCCACGCACTTTCAAATCGAAACTGTTCTTCATGGGTCACTCCTTCTATTCTGTTGAAGAGTTCCTTGAAAAATTAAGCTGATTCTTATGTTATATTGTTGATTGTGTTTATTTATGGATTGATTTTTTCTGGGTTTGTAAACATTTTATTTTTATCAGTTATTACTTTTATGTTGTAATTCCATGTACTGACACGTTCCATGACCTTGGAGATTTGCTCCTCAATTTGGTCCTACGGAACTTGATGTGTAAATAAATAAACAAACCATTCAGCTTTCAAAAAAATGGCTCTGAGCACTATGGGACTCAACTTCTGAGGTCATTAGTCCCCTAGAACTTAGAACTAGTTAAACCTAACTAACCTAAGGACGTCACACACATCCATGCCCGAGGCAGGATTCGAACCTGCGACAGTAGCGGTCGCGCGGTTCCAGACTGTAGCGCCTAGAACCGCACGGCCACTTCGGCCGGCTTCAGCTTTCAAAGTCTGTTTATTCCCGTCGTGTGAGCAGTCACGTCACGTGAATCACCAGATGACAAATGACAGCTCCGCCAATGTGCTGTCCTATTACACCTTGTGTACGCGGTACTCTCAGCATTTGTATGTGTGCATTTTGCAATCGCAAGACTATTTTCACAAGCTGCAACATTGTCGCGAGTAAAAGGGTGACCCGTATATACAATAAGTTTCCTTTAATTTACGTCTATGGTCACAATCTTTTTGTGAAGATATTACAGGTTTCGGTCTATAATGACCATCAACAGATCTGCAGCAAAAAATGGGATAAACATAAATACACTCGCAGATTGTCTACAGCTTAAAAACAATACATCGACCATATTGAAATGTACTACTGACAATATATGCATTTGTGCACTTTAAGTATGAAGAAGCATACCTGTTCGATAAAAACAAACTCCTAATGTACTGCAGCCACAGTGGCATCGTCAAATGTTAAACGCAGAATCTGCTCCAGCATGTCATATATATATATATATTGAAGCGATTTCATAGCTCTACAATAACTTTATTATTTGAGATATTTTCACAATGCTTTGCACACACATACAAAAACTCAGAGTTTTTTTAGGCATTCACAAATGTTCGATATGTGCCCCTTTAGTGATTCGGCAGACATCAAGCCGATAATCAAGTTCCTCCCACACTCGGCGCAGCATGTCCCCATCAATGAGTTCGAAAGCATCGTTGATGCGAGCTCGCAGTTCTGGCACGTTTCTTGGTAGAGGAGGTTTAAACACTGAATCTTTCACATAACCCAAAAGAAAGAAATCACACGGGGTTAAGTCGGGAGAGCGTGGAGGCCATGACACGAATTGCTGATCATGATCTCCACCACGACCGATCCATCGGTTTTCCAATCTCCTGTTTAAGAAATGCCGAACATCACGATGGAAGTGCGGTGGAGCACCATCCTGTTGAAAGATGAAGTCGGCGCTGTCGGTCTCCAGTTGTGGCACGAGCCAATTTTCCAGCATGTCCAGATACATGTGTCCTGTAACGTTTTTTTCGTAGTAGAAAAAGGGGCCGTAAACTTTAAACCGTGAGATTGCACAAAACATGTTAACTTTTGGTGAATTGCGAATTTGCTCCACAAATGTGTGAGGATTCTCTACTACCCAGATTCGCACATTGTGTCTGTTCACTTCACCATTAAGAAAAAATGTTGCTTCATCACTGAAAACAAGTTTCGCACTGAACGCATCCTCTTCCACGAGCTGTTGCAACCGCGCCGAAAATTCAAAGCGTTTGACTTTGTCATCGGGTGTCAGGGGTTGTAGCAATTGTAAAGGGTAAGGCTTCTGCTTTAGCCTTTTCCGTAAGATTTTCCAAACCGTCGGCTGTGGTACGTTTAGCTCCCTCCTTGCTTTATTCGTCGACTTCCGCGGGCTACGCGTGAAACTTGCCCGCACGCGTTCAACCGTTTCTTCGCTCACTGCAGGCCGACCCGTTGATTTCCCCTTACAGAGGCATCCAGAAGCTTTAAACTGCGCATACCATCGCCGAATGGAGTTAGCAGTTGGTGGATCTTTGTTGAACTTGGTCCTGAAGTGTCGTTGCACTGTTATGACTGACTGATGTGAGTGCATTTCAAGCACGACATACGCTTTCTCGGCTCCTGTCGCCATTTTCTCTCACTGCGCTCTCGAGCGCTCTGGCGGCAGAAACCTGAAGTGCGGCTTCAGCCGAACAAAACTTTATAAGTTTTGCTACGTATCTGTAGTGTGTCGTGACCATATGTCAATGAATGGAGTTGCAGTGAATTTATGAAATCGCTTCAATCATTTGTAATAGCCCTGTATAACGGAATTCTAGCGTTAGCGCTAACAGAGGCCGCTGATTGTGTGCAGCACTATGTTTTCTTTCATTTGTGGCTTCTTTAGCGATTTGTTTTATGGTTGTTTAATATTATCCGCTGCTCTATCAAAGGTGTTCAATATTTACATCATTATCTAGAATATTGGCACTAGAGGATATGTCAACTACTGTTTCTTGTACTTCCTCTTTTTAACAATATTACTTTTGCCGTATTCTTTTTATTGCTTTTTATTACTGTAATGCCTTTTATACGTTATAAGCTTAATCCAGACTTCAATTATTGTATCCCCCTTTATTTTCGCTGTTCAATTAATTAATGAAAACTAGTGTACGCTGACATTAGCGACATCTGGTGAACTTACAACACAAACATCTTGTGGCTACTGTACGGCAGCTTGTTTTAAACAGTAGCGTTATTTATATATACACTCCTGGAAATTGAAATAAGAACACCGTGAATTCATTGTCCCAGGAAGGGGAAACTTTATTGACACATTCCTGGGGTCAGATACATCACATGATCACACTGACAGAACCACAGGCACATAGACACAGGCAACAGAGGATGCACAATGTCGGCACTAGTACAGTGTATACCCACCTTTCGCAGCAATGCAGGCTGCTATTCTCTCATGGAGACGATCGTAGAGATGCTGGATGTAGTCTTGTGGAACGGCTTGCCATGCCATTTCCACCTGGCGCCTCAGTTGGACCAGCGTTCGTGCTGGACGTGCAGACCGCGTGAGACGACGCTTCATCCAGTCCCAAACATGCTCAATGGGGGACAGATCCGGAGATCTTGCTGGCCAGGGTAGTTGACTTACACCTTCTAGAGCACGTTGGGTGGCACGGGATACATGCGGACGTGCATTGTCCTGTTGGAACAGCAAGTTCCCTTGCCGGTCTAGGAATGGTAGAACGATGGGTTCGATGACGGTTTGGATGTACCGTGCGCTATTCAGTGTCCCCTCGACGATCACCAGTGGTGTACGGCCAGTGTAGGAGATCGCTCCCCACACCATGATGCCGGGTGTTGGCCCTGTGTGCCTCGGTCGTATGCAGTCCTGATTGTGGCGCTCACCTGCACGGCGCCAAACACGCATACGACCATCATTGGCACCAAGGCAGAAGCGACTCTGATCGCTGAAGACGACACGTCTCCATTCGTCCCTCCATTCACGCCTGTCGCGACACCACTGGAGGCGGGCTGCACGATGTTGGGGCGTGAGCGGAAGACGGCCTAACGGTGTGCGGGACCGTAGCCCAGCTTCATGGAGACGGTTGCGAATGGTCCTCGCCGATACCCCAGGAGCAACAGTGTCCCTAATTTGCTGGGAAGTGGCGGTGCGGTCCCCTACGGCACTGCGTAGGATCCTACGGTCTTGGCGTGCATCCGTGCGTCGCTGCGGTCCGGTCCCAGGTCGACGGGCACGTGCACCTTCCGCCGACCACTGGCGACAACATCGATGTACTGTGGAGACCTCACGCCCCACGTGTTGAGCAATTAGGCGGTACGTCCACCCGGCCTCCCGCATGCCCACTATATGCCGTCGCTCAAAGTCCGTCAACTGCACATACGGTTCACGTCCACGCTGTCGCGGCATGCTACCAGTGTTAAAGACTGCGATGGAGCTCCGTATGCCACGGCAAACTGGCTGACACTGACGGCGGCGGTGCACAAATGCTGCGCAGCTAGCGCCATTCGACGGCCAACACCGCGGTTCCTGGTGTGTCCGCTGTGCCGTGCGTGTGATCATTGCTTGTACAGCCCTCTCGCAGTGTCCGGAGCAAGTATGGTGGGTCTGACACACCGGTGTCAATGTGTTCTTTTTTCCATTTCTAGGAGTGTATATTTGACGATGCTGGAGCTGATTCTGCATTTAACATTTGACGATGCCACTATGGCTGCAGTACATTAGGAGTTTGTTTTTATCGAACAGGTATGCTTCTTCATACTTAAAGCGCACAAATGCATATATTGTCAGTAGTACTTTTCATTATGGTCTATGTATTGTTTTTAAGCTGTGGACAGTCTGCGAGTGTATTTATGTTTTTTCATTTTGTGCTGCAGATCTGATGATGGTCATTATAGACCGAAACCGGTAATCTGTTAACAAAAAGTTTGTGACCATAGACGTAAATATATGGAAACTTATCCCAAGACTATTGTCATCTCGGTGTACCCTTTCCTTGCAGCGTCCTTGGCCCGCCACGCCGCCCGGCGCCATTCAACCCGCACGGGACAGTGGTGATAACTGTTTTTGCTGCAGTGCGCTTACGCTTGCCGTAGATGCCCGGTCGCAAAGAAGTCTGTAGTCGGGCCGAGTTGTTGGGCGCCTGCTGTGTAGACTTCCCCGCCGCGCATCTCTGCGACGCGTTAAGCCGGGATGTGCGGGCGACGCGCCGTAAATTAAGCGCGCTGTCGACCGCCTGTGCCGTGTTTACGCTCTCCTAATTCTGCGTCCGTGTGGAGCCGCCTGCAGGGTCAGCCATTGCACCCTGCTGATAACAGCCGGTGGAAACTTACCTCACTGCCGGCTGCAGCGCCTCAGTCGCTACGTTGCACACTCGCATCTAGATCTACGTGGGGCGTGCAAACTTTTTTTCTGGAAGCAAGCTGACTTATTCACGATTCCTGTACACCATATTATTTCCCACTCATTTGGCTACAAAACCCTACTTTTCAACACTAATCCCTATACACGCTACGCGATAAAAAGTACCCGAAACCCCCAAAAACTTACGATTTTCATATTAGGTGCATTGTGCTGCCAGGTACTCCATATCAGCGACCTCAGTAGTCATTAGACATCGTGAGAGAGCAAAATGGGGCTCTACGTGGAACTGAAGGACTTCGAACGTAGTAAGGTGACTGGGTGTCACTTGTGTCATACGTCTGTGCGCGAGATTTCCACACTCCTAAACATCACTAGGTCCACTGTTTCCGAAATGATAGTGAAACGGAAACGTGAAGGGACACGTACACCACAAAAGCGTACAGGCCGACCTCGACTGTTAACTGAAAGAGAGCGCCGACAGTTGAAGAGGATCGTAACGTGTAATAGGCAGACATCTATCCAGACCATCACACAGGAATTCCAAACTGCATCAGGATCCACTGCAAGTACTAAGTCAGGCGGGAGTTGAGAAAACTTGGATTTCATGGTCGAGCGGCTGCTCATAAGCCAAACATCATGCCGGTATATGCCAAACCACGCCTCGCTTGGTGTAAGGAGCGTAAACATTGGACGATTGAACAGTGGAAAAACGTTCTGTGGAGTGACGAATCACGGTACACAATGTGGCGATCCGCTGGCAGGGTGTGGGTATGGCGAATGCCCGGTGAACGTCATCTGCCACCGTATGTAGTGCCAACAGTAAAATTCGGAGGCGGTGGTGTTGTGGTGTGACCGTGTTTTTAATGGAGGGGGCCTGCACACCTAGTTGTTGTGCATGGCACTATCAGAGGACAGGCCTACATTGATGTTTCAAGCATCTTCTTGTTTCCTACTGTTGAAGAGCAATTCGGGGCTGACGATTCCATCTTTCAACGCCATCGAGCACCTGTTCATAATGCACGGCCTGTGTCGGAGTGGTTACACGACAATAACATCCCTGTAATTGACTGGCCTGCACAGAGTCCTGACCTGAATCCTATAGAACTCCTTTGGGATGTTTTGGAACGCCGACTTCGTGCCAGGCCTCACCGACCGACATCGATACCTCTCCTCAGTGCAGCACTCCGTGAAGAATGGGCTGCCATTCCGCAAGAAACCTATCAGCACCTGATTGAACGTATGCCTGCGAGAGTGGAAGCTGTCATCAAGTGTAAGGGTGGGGCAACACCGTATTGAGTTCCAGCATTACCGATGGAGGGCGCCACGAACTTTTAAGTCATTTTCAGCCCGGTGTCCGGATACTTTTGACCACATAATGTATATAGAGAGAGTGTGTATATACGTATGTATTAGTATTTTGTGTGTGTGAAGGGAGAGAGAGAGAGAGAGAGAGAGAGAGAGAGAGAGAGAGTATACGCATTTTTTTTAGTGCGTGTGTGTGTGTGTGTCAGTGGCTAGTGTTTGTAGGCTGGTTATTCAGTGCGAGGAATGGAATGTTGAATATGAGTGTGATAGCTGTGAGAGACAGGCTGAAAGTCTCGATGTTGAGCTGATATGACTTAAATGCTTTATGCAAGGGTTCATGGACAAGTGGGTGGAATGGGGTTGGGTGGTGCGGATGCTGCCGATGACGGGAACACAAACCAATTTGTTAGCGAAAATAGTTGTCAGGTTGAAATGGCTCTGAGCACGATGGGGCTTAACATCTGAGGTCATCACTCCCCTAGAACTTAGAACTACTTAAACCTAACAAACCTAATGACATCACACACAACATCCAGTCATCACGAGGCAGAGAAATTCCCTGACCCCGCCGGGAATCGAACCCGGGAACCCGGGCGCGGGAAGCGAGAACGCTACCGCGCGACCACGAGCTGCGGACAAAATAGTTATCAGGATGCTGTGTTCTGCGGGCAGGCATTCCTGCTGTGTGGTTCGCCGCTCAGGTAAGGAAGAACATCGCCTCTGGGAAGTTTGCAGCGCCATTGCGCCACATTTCCGCGAGTCCGCCGTTTTTCCCCGTCGTTTCTGTCGCGACCTTCACAGCCCTGCACGACTGCGGTACTGTTCCGCGCGGCGCGGACGTAAGCTGCCGTAAAACGCCGAGGTTTAATGCGGCGCCGGCTGCACCCGACTGCCCGTCAATCTAGCGGCCTCTCACTGGACCGTGAAACCAGACTCCACTTCTCTCGTCCCTCTTCTGCGGCGATCCTCAGGAAAAAGAAATTGGTCTAACATTCTGCGTCGTTTCTGCGACTGTTCTATATCGTGTCTCCCTACCACTTTCGCGCAACGGCGCTCTGAGCATGTTTTTTAGGGAATTGACTAGTTTGAAGCTGGGACCTGTTGCTGGTAAGGAGACGTCAGACCACACATGACATGTAGAGTTCAGAAGAGTTCATTGAGACTAGCGATGATATAACCAAATACTTAATGATTTCAGCGTCAGCTCCACTGCACTCCCTGTAAAAGAATCTTAATACTAACTAAATTTAGTGGAAGGGGTTCAAGGCTTTCCTATTTTTAGTTAGCTGGTAAAATAACGTCGAAAAAGCAGTTAAGTTTACCATTATAATTTTTATTCTACTCACAAAACATTGTTTATAAATTGCACTATTGATAAAAGGAAATGTTTTAATACAGGATGATAAAAACCAACTGCGTTTAACAAAAATGTGAACGAATATTCCCTGAATGGGTTTCCAAGTTCTACAATGGATCGAAGGATGACCTATGCCATATCACATCTATAATCTAGCTTTAAATTAAGTTTCACAAAAGAGAAAACTATCAAAATGGTCTACAGTGATCCTCAATTACCTTTAATTATCTAACTTGTCGTAAATTACAGTGGTTGATATGGCTTCTCAATAACTATATAACAGAAAAATCATCGCGCTTCAGATTTTTACTTCAAGTGGCAAATGTGAACAGCATGAGCTTTAATTGACGATCGACACTAGTATTACGCAAAAAGGGGATGTAACAGATGAGACTTCTGCAGTTCTGAGTGAAGCTTTATGCGCTGTTATGCGGCATCGCGTGCGTTCATTACCTTGTCGGTGTTCGTCAGGTGGCGGCGGGCGGCACAGCTCCACGCACCTCGCCGTCTCGGAAACAACTCTCTCCTAACTTCTTCTTACTACAATTTACCGAAGTTGGTTTAAAAAAACTATCTGGCTGTGTTTTCATCTGACCAATCAGGGTCTCAATGTTAACCTTAAGCTCCGCCTACAAAAAATGTGTCTATCCAATTAGAAACGTTATACTTTTTGTTGTGGGGCAATGTTTTTAAAGTTTGCAACGTAACAGAGTCTCACGCTAAAACTTCCAGCTGGTGTGGTCCTTTTAGTGTTATCGTAAGATCTATACTGTTCTTCTGGAGGGCTCTATCTTTTAACATGGGCTGGGGGGTGGTCCTAGCGGTTAGCTGGCCACGTGGGTGTCCGTCCCTTATTGTAGGGCCTTCCAGCTCAACACGGTTCTCCTCTCGGCTTCTGTTCTCGTTTCTCCCCTCGGAACTGCGTCTGTCTCACGATGGGAAGGTATGACATGCATTTAGGCATTCTTGTGTTAGTCTGTGGTGTTCCATTTGCTCACTCGTTACTCATATTACTTTGGTTAATTTAATGTCACGATTTATTCGGAGCTATGTGACATATTGCTGGATTTGCTTATCATGTCAGGGTTTTGATGGAAGGTGTTGGATTTGCCTGACACCTTACATAGGTTTTCACGGAAGGTGTTGGATTTGCCTGACACCTTACATTGGTCACCACCGAATATGAAGAGAATCGGCCGTCCTTATCTGCGTCACGACAGACGGCACGTAATCTACCCGATCATAAGGATGCGGACAGCCCTATGTAATGCAGAATTATACAATGAAGGCTTTCACGACCAGATGGTACTGGTGTTGATGATTCTTCCGGGTTATATGGCCGCGGTCCATGGAATTCTTCTATTCCTAACGTTTCGTCCAATACTACGTTGGACATCTTCAGACGTATGTCAGTCGGCAGGACTCAGCAGGACCACCCATACCTCTGAAGATGTCCAACGTAGTATTGGACGAAACGTTAGAAGAATTTCATGGACCACGGCCATATAACCCGGAAGAATTATCAACAATAATGCAGAATTGTCGCAGGAGCTGGCCACGCCACTATAAAAGGAGCCAGAGCGTATTGTGTTCTCTGTATGGAAGCCACAGAACACCAAAATAATCAGAAGTACAAGGCCCGTGTCACGATATGGAAGCAGGGACTGATAGTAATAGTGCAAGTGGCCTGACAGTGAACATATGGCGTGATAATTCGTATTTACGCTTTGTGAAATACACTGAAGAGCCAAAGAAACTGGAACACCTGCCTAATATCACGTAGGGCCTCCGCGAGCACGCAGAAGTGCCGCAACACTTTCCTGGTATGGACTCGAATAATGTCTGAAATAGTGCTGTAGGGAACTGATATCATGAATCCTATAGGCCTGTCCATAAATCCGTAAGATTACGAGGGGGCTGATTCCGTATTTCAAGATTTCCGGAAAGCTTTTGACACCGTTCCTCACAAGCGACTTCTAATCGAGCTGTGGGCCTATGGGGTATCGTCTCAGTTGTGCGACTGGATTCGTGATTTCCTGTCAGGAAGGTCGCAGTTCGTAGTAATAGACGGCAAATCATCGAGTAAAACTGAAGTGATATCAGGTGTTCCCCAGGGAAGCGTCCTGGGACCTCTGCTGTTCCTGATCTATATAAATGACCTGGGTGACAATCTGAGCAGTTCTCTTAGGTTGTTCGCAGATGATGCTGTAATTTACCGTCTAGTAAGGTCATCCGAAGACCAGTATCAGTCGCAAAGCGATTTAGAAAAGATTGCTGTATGGTGTGGCAGGTGGCAGTTGACGCTAAATAACCAAAAGTGTGAGGTGATCCACACGAGTTCCAAAAGAAATCCGTTGGAATTCGATTACTCGATAAATAGTACAATTCTCAAGGCTGTCAACTCAACTAAGTACCTCGGTGTTAAAATTACGAACAACTTGAGTTGGAAAGACCACATAGATAATATTGTGGGGAAGGCGAGCCGAAGGTTGCGTTTCATTGGCAGGACACTTGGAAGATGCAACAAGTCCACTAAAGAGACAGCTTACACTACACTCGTTCGTCCTCTGTTAGAATATTGCTGCGCGGTGTGGGATCCTTACCGGGTGGGATTGACGGAGGACATCGAAAGGGTGCAAAAAAGGGCAGCTCGTTTTGTGTTATCACGTAATAGGGGAGAGAGTGTGGCAGATACGATACGCGAGTTGGGATTGAAGTCATTAAAGCGAAGACGTTTTTCGTCGCGGCGAGATCTCTTTACGAAATTTCAGTCACCAACTTTCTCTTCCGAATGCGAAAATATTTTGTTGAGCCCAACCTACATAGGTAGGAATGATCATCAAAATAAAATAAGAGAAATCAGAGCTCGAACAGAAAGGTTTAGGTGTTCGTTTTTCCCGCGCGCTGTTCGGGAGTGGAATGGTAGAGAGATAGTATGATTGTGGTTCGATGAACTCTCTGCCAAGCACTTAAATGTGAATTGCAGAGTAATCATGTAGATGTGTAGATGTGGATGTAGATGTAGATCTCTTATGAACACCACGTTGCGAGGAATCCCGATATGCTCGATAATGTTCATGTCTGGGGATTTTGGTGACAAGCGGAAGTGTTTAAACTCAGAAGAGCGTTCCTGGAGCCACTCTATAGCAATTCTGGGAGTGTGGCGTGTTGCATTGTCCTGCTGGAATTGCCCAAGTCAATCAAAATGCGCAATGGACATGGATGGGTTCGGGTCATCAGACATCATGCTTACGTCCGTGTCACCTGTCAGAATCTTATCTAGGCGTATCAGATGCCCCATATCACTCCAACTACACACGCCCCACACCATTATAGAGCCTCCACCAGCTTGAACAGTCCCCTGCTGACATGCACAGTCCATGGATTCATGAGGTTGTCTCCATACCCGTACACGTCCATCCGCTCGATACAATTTGAAACGAGACTCGCCCGACCAGGCAACATGCTTCCAGTCATCAACAGTCCAATGTCGGTGTTGATGCTATAACCAATAAGATGTGTGAAAAACTGCCGTCTCATGCATGATGTTTAATTGTATTACTTCAGTGATATTAACTCTATTCGTACTAAATTTCGCAGGCAGTACCCAATATGCCGCTGAATGTACCTAGACAAATACATCATAGTACGACACAGAGATATGACACAATAAACACTGAGAGCAGCGAGAAAATGCCGCATCAAGCGTGAAGATTTGATGCATTTATTTTTTATTACTAACACACTCGTACTGATGAGTCTACGTAAGAAAAATCTCTGACGCATAGCAGCGATTTTGACAGCTTTCAACCGCAAAGCGTAAACGCCCGAAGGCAAAAACGACAGCAGTCTATAGAGCTGTGAAGAGGCGTTGCCACAGCCCCGTTGCGAAATCGCGTTGTAGACAGCTGAAGGATCTGCACCCAGCGTACACGGCCCGCAGCTCCTGGTCTAGTGGCTAGCGTTGCTGCCTCTGGATCACAGGGTCCCGGGTTCGATTGCCGGCCGAAGCGGGGATTTTCTCCGCCAGGGGACTGCGTGTTTGTGTTGTCCTCACCATATCATCATTCGGGGAGTGCCGAGGCTGGAAATGGAAAGATTTGGAACGTGTATGGGCGCTGATGACCACGATGTTGAGCGCGCCTCAGACAACATCCCCCTCCTCGCCAGCGTACAGGGACAGTACGTTTCTACACTGAAGCGCCAAAGAACTGGTGTACGCAGGCGTATTCAAATACAGAGATATGTAAACAGGCAGAATACTGGGCTGCGGCCGACGACGCCTGTACAGGGTGGTCCATTGATCGTGACCGGGCCAAATATCTCACGAAATAAGCAACAAACGAAAAAACTACAAAGAACGAAACTCGTCTAGCTTGAAGGGGGAAAGCAGATGGCGCTATGGTTGGCCCGCTAGATGGCGCTGCCATAGGTCAAACGGATGTCAACTGTGTGTTTTTTTTAAATGCGAACCCCCATTTTTATTACATATTCGTATAGTACGTAAAGAAATATGAATGTTCTAGTTGGACCACTTTTTTCGCTTTGTGATAGATGGCGCTGTAATAGTCACAAACGTATAAGTACGTGGTATCGCGTAACATTCCGCCAGTGCGGACGGTATTTGCTTCGTGATACATTACCCGTGTTAAAATGGACCGTTCACCAATTGCGGAAAAGGTCGATATCGTGTTGATGTATGGCTATTGTGATCAAAATGCCCAACGGGCGTGTGCTATGTGTGCTGCTCGGCATCCTGGACGACATCATATGGTTTCCTCCTTCAAGCTAGACAAGTTTCGTTCTTTGCAGTTTTTTCGTTTGACGCTTATTTCGTGAGATATTTGGCCCGGTCACGATCAATGGACCACCCTGTATAGGACACTGCATCTCGGAGGTAGCGATGAAGTGGGGATTTTCCCGTACGACCATTTCACGAGTGTACAGTGAATATCTCCGACATCGCAGCCGCCGGAAAAAGATTCTGCAAGAACAAGACCAACGGCGACTGAAGAGAACAGTTCAGCGTGACAGAAGTACAACCCTTCACCAAATTGCTGCAGATTACAATGCTGGGCCATCAGCAAGTGGCAGCGTGCGAACCATTCAACAAAACATCATCGATACGGGCTTTCCAAGGTCCAGTCGTGTACCCTTGATGACTGCACAACACAAAGCTTTACTGGCTCGCCTGGGACCGTCAACACCGACATTGGACTGTTGATGACTGGAAACATGTTGCCTTCTGGTTTCTATTGTATCGACAGAATGGACGTGTACGGGTATGGAGACAATCTCATGAATCCATGGACCCTGAATGTCAACAGGGGACTGTTCAAGCTGCAGGAGGCTCTGTAATGGTGTGGAGCGTGTGCAGTTGGAGTAATATGGGAACGCTGATACGCCTAGATACGACTGACAGGTCACACGTCTGTAAGCCCCCTGTCTGATCACCTGCATCCATTCACGTCTATTGTGCATTCACAATATTAGGCAGGTCTACCAGTTTCTTTGGCTCTTCTGTGTATAAGGCAATACTATCGACAATCCCTGGACTCGAGTGTATTCGGCACGTTCAAAGCGTGTCTGGCCTACCAGATTAAGGTTTTCTGTGATTTCCCCAGCTCACGAAAGGGAAATCCTGGGATGATTCCTTTAAAAGGACATCGTCAATTTCATCTCTCATCCTCCATCCTCCCCCCCCCCCCCATCCTCGTTGCCCCCCCCCCCCCTCGCTCCCTTGGCGCCTGCTCCTCGGATTTCTAATGACATCGATGTCGATGGCGTTTAACTCTACTCGGCCTTCTCCTTTTGCGGAAAAGTTAAGACAATTTTTTTTTGTGCCATCAGTCTTCTGACTGGTTTGATGAGGCCCGCCACGAATTCCTCTCCCGTGCCAACCTCTTCATCTCACATTTGCAACCTACGTCCTCAACATTATTCGCTGGATGTATCCCAGTCTGTCTTCCTCTGTAGTTTTTGCCCTCTGCAGCTCCCTCTAGTACCATGCAAGTAATTCCCTCATCTCTTGACAGATGTTCTATCTACCCGTCCCTTCTCCTTGTCAGTGTTTTCCACATATTCCTTTCCTCTCCGATTCTGCGTAGAACCTCCTCATTCCGTACCTTATCAGACCACCTAATTCTCAACATTCGTCTGCAGCACCACATCTCAAATACTTCGATTCTCTTCTGTTCTTGTTTTCCCACAGTCCATGTTAGAACAATATTACAAGTCTTCACAATGCTGACGTGCTCATTAACTGGTAGACTGGTCCGCTGCAGCCCTTCATGTTAGTCTGTCCTGTGAAAGCCTCTTGATCTCTGCAAAACTACATCCTCTGAACCTGCTACCAGCTTACTTTATTGATTCCTTGGTCTCCCTCAACGATTTTCCCTCCCACGCTTCCATCCAATACTAAACTGGTGATGCCTCAGAATGTCCTGTGACCCGATTCCTTCTTTTATAAAGTTCTGCCACAAATTTCTTGTCTGCTCGATTCTGTTCAGTACCTCCTCATTTGCTTCGTGATCTATCCATCTAATCTTCAGCATTCTTCTATTCTCTTCAAGTCTAAACCGTTTACTGCTAATGTTTCACTTCCATACATGGCTACGCTCCAGACAAATACTTAAAAAAAAAAAAAAAAAAAAAGTAGTCCAAGCCCTTAAATCCAAATACGATAATAACAAACTCCTCTCCTTCAGAAACGACTTTTTTAACCTTGGCCAGTCTGCATTTTATATCCTCTCTACTTCAGCCATCACTAGTTATTTTTCTGCACAAATAGCAAATCTCATCTGCTAGGTATAGCGTCTTATTTCCTAGTCTCATTCCCTCACCATCACATGATTTAATTCAACTACGCTACTGGCCATTAAAATTGCTACACCAAGAAGAAATGCAGATGATAAACGGGTATTCATTGGACATATATATTATACTAGAACTGACGTGATTACATTTTCACGCAATTTGGGTGCATAGATCCTGAGAAATCAGTACCAAGAACAACCACCTCTGGCCTTGATTCGCCTGGGCATTGACTCAAACAGAGCTTGGATGGCGTGTACAGGTACAGCTGCCCAAGCAGCTTCAACACGACACCACAGTTCATCAAGAGTACTGACTGGCGTATTGTGACGAGACAGTTGATCGGCCACCATTGACCAGACGTTTTCAGTTGGTTAGAGATCTGAAGAATGTGCTGGCCAGGGCAGCAGTCGAACATTTTCTGTACCCAGAAAGGCCCGTACAGGACCTGCAACACGCGGTCGTGCATTATCCTGCTGAAATATAGGGTTTCGCAGGGATCGAATGAGGGGTAGAGCCCCGGTCGTAACACATCTGAAATGTAGCGTCCACTGTTCAAAGTGCCGTCAATGCGAACAAGAGGTGACCGAGACGTGTAACTAATGGCACCCCGTACCATCACGCCGGGTGATACACCAGTATGGCGATGACGAATACACGCTTCCAATGTGCGTTCACCGCGATGTCGCCAAACACGGATGCGACCATCGTGATGCTGTAAACAGAACCTGGATTCATCCGAAAAAATGACGTTTTGCCATTCGTGCACCCAGGTTCGTCGTCGAGAACACCATCGCAGGCGCTCCTGTCTGTGATGCAGCGTCAAGGGTAACCGCAGCCGTGGTCTCCAAGCTGATGGTTCGTGCTGCAGCAAACGTCGTCGAAGTGTTCGTGCAGATGGTTGTTGTCTTGCAAACGTCCCCATCTGTTGACTCAGGGATCGAGACGTGGCTGCACGATCCGTTACAGCCGTGGGGATAAGATGCCTGTCATCTCGACTGCTAGTGATACGAGGCCGTTGGGATCCAGCACGGCGTTCCGTATTACCCTCCTGAACCCACCGATTCCATATTCTGCTAACAGTCATTGGATCTCGACCAACGCGAGCTGCAATGTCGCGATACGATAAAGCGCAATCTCGATAGGCTACAATGCGACCTTTATCAAAGTCGGAATCGTGATGGTACGCATTTCTCCTCCTTACACGATTGTCACAACAACGTTTCACCAGGCAACGCCGGTTACCTGCTGTTTGTGCATGAGAAATCGGTTGGAAACTTTCCGCATTTCAGCACGTTGAAGGTGTCGCCATCGGTGCCAACTTTGTGTGAATGCTCTGAAAAGCAAATCATTTGCATATCACAGCATCATCTTCCTGTCGGTTAAATTTCGCGTCTGTAGCACGTCATCTTCGTGGTGTAGCAATTTTAATGGCCAGTAGTGTACATTCCATTACCTTGTTTTACATTTGTTGATGGTCACTTTCTCCATTTTTTTATCTTTTCCGTCTCTGACATTATTACAGTGTCATCGGCCAAAATCAAAGTATTTATTTCTTCTCCTTGAATCTTAATTCCTTCGCAAAAATCTCTATAGTTTGTTTCACATTTTGTTCTACTCGCACACTCCAGAATGAATAACGTCACGGATACACAACAAACCTGTCTCACTTCCTTCTCAACTACCGCTTCCCCTTCATGCCCTTCGACTGTTATCGCTGCAGTCTAGTTTCTGTATACGTTGTGAATAGCCTTGGGCTCCCCGTAGTTTATTCTAGCTACATTCAGAATTTCAAACACTTGCCCAGTCAGAATTCTCAAAATCAATTTCTACATCTACATATTTTCCTGTAGGTGTGGTATTAGAAAGGAAGTCTGAAACTCACCGGGCAGTAGTAAAGTATAGTAGTCGCTTTACAAGTATGTACAGGGTTATTACAAATGATTGAAGCGATTTCACAGCTCTACAATAACTTTATTATTTGAGATATTTTCACAATGGTTTGCACACACATACAAAAACTCAAAAAGTTTTTTTAGGCATTCACAAATGTTCGATATGTGCCCCTTTAGTGATTCGGCAGACATCAAGCCGATCATCAAGTTCCTCCCACACTCGGCGCAGCATGTCCCCATCGATGAGTTCGAAAGCATCATTGATGCGAGCTCGCAGTTCTGACACGTTTCTTGGTAGAGGAGGCTTAAACACTGAATCTTTCATATAACCCCACAGAAAGAAATCGCATGGGGTTAAGTCGGGAGAGCGTGGAGGCCATGACATGAATTGCTGATCGTGATCTCCACCACGACCGATCCATCGGTTTTCCAATTTCCTGTTTAAGAAATGCCGAACATCACGATGGAAGTGCGGTGGAGCACCATCCTGTTGAAAGATGAAGTCGGCGCTGTCGGTCTTCAGTTGTGGCATGAGCCAATTTTCCAGCATGTCCAGATACACGTGTCCTGTAACGTTTTTTTCGCAGAAGAAAAAGGGGCCGTAAACTTTAAACCGTGAGATTGCACAAAACACGTTAACTTTTGGTGAATTGCGAATTTGCTGCACGAATGCGTGAGGATTCTCTACCGCCCAGATTCGCACATTGTGTCTGTTCACTTCACCATTAAGAAAAAATGTTGCTTCATCACTGAAAACAAGTTTCGCACTGAACGCATCCTCTTCCTTGAGCTGTTGCAACCGCGCCGAAAATTCAAAGCGTTTGACTTTGTCATCGGGTGTCAGGGCTTGTAGCAATTGTAAACGGTAAGGCTTCTGCTTTAGCCTTTTCCGTAAGATTTTCCAAACCGTCGGCTGTGGTACGTTTAGCTCCCTGCTCGCTTTATTCGTCGACTTCCGCGGGCTACGCGTGAAACTTGCCCGCACGCGTTCAACCGTTTCTTCGCTCACTGCAGGCCGACCCGTTGATTTCCCCTTACAGAGGCATCCAGAAGCTTTAAACTGCGCATACCATCGCCGAATGGAGTTAGCAGTTGGTGGATCTTTGTTGAACTTGGTCCTGAAGTGTCGTTGCACTGTTATGACTGACTGATGTGAGTGCGTTTGAAGCACGACATACGCTTTCTCGGCTCCTGCCGCCATTTTGTCTCACTGCGCTCTCGAGCGCTCTGGCGGCAGAAACCTGAAGTGCGGCTTCAGCCGAACAAAACTTTATGAGTTTTTCTACGTATCTGTAGTGTGTCGTGACCATATGTCAATGAATGGAGCTACAGTGAATTTATGAAATCGCTTCAATCATTTGTAATAGCCCTGTACTTTGGCAATGTGTTGTTAACAAAAGCACTTGTGTCGTTTTGTTTCGCAATTGGATATGGGTGCGGAACGACGCCACATGTATCGCTGTATGGAAAGCAGCAGAATAATTGCACGAGTTTGAGAAATCAACGTAACAGAAAACAAACTGCGGTCGACAACACAGGCATGGCGGAATTCGTGTGAGCCTCACCGTCGGAAGGTGCTGCGCCTCGGACACAGCCCTTTTAACACACGGTTTCCTCCTCCGGCGGGAGGATCCACCACTCTGCGAAGTTTGTGCTGTGCCACTCCCAGTTCAGCATATTTTGGCAACGTGTGACCTGTTATACAGGGTGATCCAAAAAGAATACCACAACTTTAAAAATGTGTATTTAATGAAAGAAACATAATATAACCTTCTGTTATACATCATTACAAAGAGTATTTAAAAAGGTTTTTTTTCACTCAAAAACAAGTTCAGAGATGTTCAATATGGCCCCCTCCAGACACTCGAGCAATACCAACCCGATACTCCAACTCGTTCCACACTCTCTGTAGCATATCAGGCGTAACAGTTTGGATAGCTGCTGTTATTTCTCGTTTCAAATCATCAATGGTGGCTGGGAGAGGTGGCCGAAACACCATATCCTTAACATACCCCCATAAGAAAAAATCGCAGGGGGTAAGATCGGGGCTTCTTGGAGGCCAGTGATGAAGTGCTCTGTCACGGGCTGCCTGGAGGCCGATCCATCGCCTCGGGTAGTTGACGTTCAGGTAGTTACGGACAGATAAGTGGCAATGTGGTGGCGCTCCATCCTGCTGAAATATGAATTGTTGTGCTTCTTGTTCGAGCTGAGGGAACAGCCAATTCTCTAACATCTCCAGATACTGTAGTCCAGTTACTGTAGCACCTTCGAAGAAAAAGGGACCAAAAACTTTATTGGCTGAAACTTTACCCTTTGCACAAACACCCATTCTCTGTAAACTGTTTATACCAACGTTTAATACACCACCTATCAGGAGGTTTAACACCATACTTCGTTCGAAATGCACGCTGAACAACTGTCGTCGATTCACTTCTGCCGTACTCAATAACACAAAAAGCTTTCTGTTGAGCGGTCGCCATCTTAGCATCAACTGACGCTGACGCCTAGTCAACAGCGCCTCAAGCGAACAAATGTACAACTAAATGAAACTTTATAGCTCCCTTAATTCGCCGACAGATAGTGCTTAGCTCTGCCTTTTTGTCGTTGCAGAGTTTTAAATTCCTAAAGTTGTGGTATTGTTTTTGAATCACCCTGTATACTGATATTAGGGCAGCTCTCAGTCTCACCCACCATCCTTGCCGATACTGATCCCAGCATTACAAGAGTGGTGATATGTTGTGAACCGTGAGGCCTTACACCTCAACTGGCGGGGATGGGAGGCAGACTTAAATGCGTTACCAAGTGCTCCGCACGTGGCGACAGCCTCCGTCCCCACCTGTGAGACTGGTGTGCTGACTTTTCGTCAGGGCGCCGATGACAACGGTGTTCAGCGTCCCTCACCTCAGATCATCATCGTCAACCTATTTCCTGCAGACGTCGATATTTTCAGAGCTACATAATACGTTCAATCGAAAAAAATAAAATCAATGTGATGGAGCACAAGCAGAGGTATGTGAGAAGTGTTTAGTGAGTCGCAAGCGTGAGCTCAGCTGCTGACTCGTGAAGAAATCCTGAAACCGGTTGGGCCCCAAACTGAAGATGACACAACGTACGTGGAAATATTTTCGGAGCTGCTTCTGCCAAAAAAATAGCGTCCGCAATTTCTACAGCCGACTCACACGTAGGTGCGAGAGAGGCAGACAGAAGAGCTGAACGAAGTGAAAGTGAGCGTGAGGCAGTGTGCGATTTTCAGGGGAGGATTTCCCCCCCCCCCCCCCTCTGCATCAGACCATCGCCTCCTCTGGTTTTAGTTTATGCATGCCTACCTGGGATCTCTATTTCCCACGCACTGGAGCAAAACTTTACATATAATTTAAATTTGTGGAGCCGAACATTGGAAGTTTTTACTAAGTCTTAGTATTAATACTATTAATATGTTTCAGTTTTCTATCATCAGAATAAGTACAACTTTTCACAAATGTGCGTCTGCTTTTTCAATTCCCCTCGTATATCTCTACCCGTATGTAGATGATTTTGTAAATAAGCTTTACCTATAATGTGCTTTTAAAGATATAACAAGGGATGGATTTTCTGACAGTGTATAAGCGTCAATAGTGATTTTGGTAAACATTTTTGGAAAGCAGTGATCAATTAATTGTTATATTTTGATTAAAGTTCAGTCTTGATCACGTCATGCATGTTTTAATGATACAGGTAACCGGTTTCGGTTCTTTTAACAAAACCATCATCAGACCTGTGGATAAATTTTAAGAAATACTAGATACCAATCATTAAATAAGATGAAAGTGTCTAATGATGTCAAAATTTAACAAGATAAAATAAAATTTATTATACCCATGGCTCCTTAGGATGGTAGGCGGAGCTCTCCTCGCTGCTACGCAGTCAACTGATGGTTAAGAGTGCTGAGAGTGAGCTTAAATATGCAGAGGCTCCGCCTACTTCCTGTCACACTACTTCACAACTGCCAATCAGCGTTCATAATATGACGCCATCGTCAAAGTATAAAAGTAGGAAATACACTAATAACATAAAATTGATTCATTTAAATGTCTGATTAACAGATAGTTAGTATGTCTACAGCTTATTTATATTTTGGATAAAAACAGGGAACTACGATTTGTAGCAGTTGTGCCCTCTATGGGCAACCTTAATACTATTACAGTGCCAGTTACATCAAAGATGTGAAAGTCCTTGGCGTTGTGGTATATATCGATTATACCGAGTCGCCTACATCACAATTGCATCTTTGTTGGATGCTGCAGAATCGTCTTATTTTAACTGTAGTTTTTATAGCAATATTCTTTATAGCAGTAGGGTAGCAGCCAAGAGTACGTTCCACATTATGTATATCGGAATATATTTAAATATAAGACTAGTTATACCCATGGCAAAAGCAATGTATGTAAAATATGCTGCACAAAATATATATATATATATATATATATATATATATATATATATATATATATATATATATATTAAATTGACATGGGTATAACTAATTTTATTTTATCTTGTTAAATTTTGACATTATTAGACACTTTCATCTTATTTAAAGATTGGTATCTAGTATTTCTTAAAATTTATCCACAGGTCTGATGATGGTTTTGTAAAAAGAACCGAAACCGGTTACCTGTATCATTAAAACATACATGACGTGATCAAGACTGAACTTTAATCAAAATACGTCAATAGTGAGTTTCACCATTAACATCTATTTATAAATAGCTGTTTAACCATGCGTAACACCACCGTCCAAGCTAGTAACATATATAATTCTACTAACCCCCTAAAACATCCCCCCCACTGGCAGAAGCACAAATCGAACACTGGCGTAAGGAGAGCAATGAGAGAAGCGTTGAATGATTTTGAAAGTAAGACGTTGTCAACCGACCTGAGTAAAAACCTTAAGAGATCTTGGTCGTATGTAAAAATCAGTAGGTGGGTCACCATCATCTATTCATTGTCTCAGCGACCACACCGCCACCGAAACGGAAGATAACAGAGAGAAGGCCGAAATGCTGAATTCGGTCTTCCGAAGTTGCGTCACCGCGGAACATCGTAGTACTGTCCCTCCTTTCAATCGTCGTGCGGACGTCGAAATAGCAGATATTGAGATCACTAATCGCGGAATTGAAAAGCAGCTACAATCGCTTACAAGGGGAGGCCGCCAATTGTGAAATTCAGATTCGATTCATACTGCGCATAATAAAAGCTCATGGACAGAGGTGTAATGTGGCAAAGCACCAAGATGCACTTCTCAGCCGTTGTCGAGAAAATGGACAGTTAAAAGAAATCGTTTCGATGAAATACTCTCTACGATTTATAATTTTGCACAGCGTCGTGGCGCAGCGGTAAGCCCTCGGGTTCGTAATGCGAAGGTTGCCGGATCGAATCTCGCGCCATGCAACCTTTTTTTTAGTATTTGTACTATTATATATATATATATATATATATATATATATATATATATATATATATAATTCTCGGCAATCATTTGCAACAATTATGCGTATAATAAGTTGTTGAAAGTCGTTTGTCGTGGAAAAACTGGCGACTTCGAACATCATTATGTTTTCCGCAAACAAAGTTGTATTTCACAAATGTTATTAATTGTCTTCATAATGTTTACCACGTATAGTTAACGGAAGACGTAGAAACGATATTCCGAAACGAATACGTGTATTGTAAGTCAAACGTTCGAATTAGAACAGAGACCCCACGAACACAAATTTGCTGTGGCAGGTATGAAATATAAACTCCGTTACTCGCTCGTTACACTTGAAGGACAAATGTTGAATGGGCTGAAACGAGCCGCCGCATAACAGCGTAGTTGCCTGCTAACTTCGAAAGAAGTTAGATGCGGTCCCTAGCGCAATTTATAACATTGTCGAAATTTGTGATATTGTGTTTTATTTCAAGTATTATTTTTCCACGACAAACGACTTTCAACAACTTATTATATGCATAATTGTTGCAACTGATTGCCGAGAATTATATATATATATATATATATATATATATATATATATATATATATATATATATACGAATTACAGAAAACAAATAATAAAAAAAAGGTGCATAGCACGAGATTCGATCTGGCGACCTTTGGATTACAAACCCCAGCGCTTACCGCTGCGCCACGACGCTGTGCAAAATTATAAATCGTAGAGAGTATTTCATCGAAACGGTTTCTTTTAACTGTATATTTTCTCGACAACGGCTGAGAAGTGCATCTTGGTGCTTTGCCACATTACACCTCTGGCCATGAGCTTTTATTATGCGCAGTATGAATCGAATCTGAATTTTACAATTGGCGGCCTCCCCTTGTTAGTAGTGGAAACGCGTCACGACCACATGAGATACCTACAAAATCCTATAAACATTACGCGAAAGAACTATCTCCCTTCCAGCAGTAAATTATCGTACATCGCTTGAGCAACGAAATATACCTAACGACTGGAAAAAAGTTTTTAAGAAAGGCAGACCCATACTGTTTCGAACGAAAACCACCCCACAGTTGCACTAATTATGTTCATACTACATCTTGGCTACATCACGGCTGCAAAATACTAACGCGAATTCTTTACAGACGAATGGAAAAACTAGTAGAAGCTGACATCGGGAAAGATCAGTTTGGATTCCGTAGAAATGTCGGAACACGTGAGGCAATACTGACCCTACCACATATCTTAGAAGCTAGATTAAGGAAAGGCAAACCTACATTTCTAGCATCTGTAGACTTAGAGAAAGCTTTTGACAATGTTGACTGGAATACTCTCTTTCAAATTCTGAAGGTCGCAGGAGTAAAATACAGGGAGCGAAAGGCTATTTACAATTTGTACAGAAAGCAGATGGCAGTTATAAAGAGTCGAGGGACATGAAAGGGAAGCAGTGGTTGGGAAGGGAGTGAGACAGGGTTGTAGCCTCTCCCCGATGTTATTCAGTCTGTATATTGAGCAAGCAGTGAAGGAAACAAAAGAAAAATTCGGAGTAGGTATTAAAATCCATGGAGAAGAAATAAAAACTTTCAGGTTCGCCGATGACATTGTAATTCTGTCAGAGACAGCAAAGGACTTGGAAGAGCAGTTGAACGGAATGGACAGTGTCTTGAAAGGAGGATATAAGATGAACATCAACAAAAGCAAAACGAGGATAATGGAATATATTCGAATTAACTCGGGTAATGCTGAGGGAATTAGATTAGGGAATGAGACACTTAAAGTAGTTAAGGTGTTTTGCTATTTGGGGAGCCAAATAACTGATGATGGTCGAAGTAGAGAGGATATAAAATGTAGACTGGCAATGGCAAGGAAAGCGTTTCTGAAGAAGAGAAATTTGTTAACATCGAGTATAGATTTAAGTGTCAGGAAGTTGTTTTTGAAAGTATTTGTATGGAGTGTAGCCACGTATGGAAGAGAAATATGGACGATAAATAGCTTAGATAAGAAGAGAATAGAAGCTTTCGAAATGTGGTGCTACAGAAGAACGCTGAAGATTACATGGGTAGATCACATAACTAATGAGGAGGTATTGAATAGGATTGGGGAGAAGAGGAGTTTGTGGCACAACATTACTAGAAGAAGGGATCGGTTGGCAGGACATGTTCTGAGGCATCAAGGGATCACCAATTTAGCATTGGAGGGCAGCGTGGAGGGTAAATATCGTAGAGGGAGACCAAGAGATGAATACACTGAGCAGATTCAGAAGGATGTAGGTTGCAGTAGGTACTGGGAGATGAAGAAGCTTGCACAGGTTAGGGTAGCATCGAGAGCTGCATCAAACCAGTCTCAGGACTGAAGACCACAACAACAACAACATCTTGATCATGGTTTCAACTATAATAATATAGCCTTCTTCAGAAGTCCTAAAAAATGATCAAAATAACATGTAGACTAGTAATACAATCTATATGTAAACTACTAAAATTGCGTATGTGATAACATATTACTTACATAAGCTTTTAAAAATGAAAAATGTGTTTGCCCAGCGTCACAATCAATAAAATAAAATGTCTGTTGGACTTATTTTATTTTATTGATTGTGACGTCGCCCATGGGCTAAGACGTTTTTCATTTTAAAAGCTTATGTAAGTAATATGTTTTGAGTTTGTTAACAGGCTTTCTCGGGATACTTGACATGTACGTCCAATAGTCTTGCAGTTCAGTTTCTTCAGTATCGCAGGCCTGAGTGGCCGTGCGGTTCTAGGTGCTACAGCCTGGAACCGAGCGACCGCTGCGGTCGCAGGTTCGAATCCTGCCTCGGGCATGGATGTGTGTGATATCCTTTGGTTAGTTAGGTTTAAGTAGTTCTAAGTCTAGGGGACTGATGACCTCAGATATTAAGTCCCATAGTGCTCAGAGCCATTTAAACCATTTTTTTCCTTCAGTATCTCTGTGACACTCTCCCACGGACAAAAAAAAACCTGTGGCCATTCGTACTGCCCTTCTCTGTATACGTTCAATATCCCCTGTTAGTCCTATCTGGTATGGACCCAACACACTTGAGCAATATTCTAGAACTGGTCACATGAGTTATCTTTTAAGCAATCTTCTTTGAAGACGGATTGCGTATCCCAGTATTCTACCACTAAACCAAAGTCTCCCACCTGCTTTACCAACGAGTCAGCCTTTGTGATCATTCCATTCCATATCCCCACAAAGTGTTACGCCCAGGTGTTTGTGTGAG
This sequence comes from Schistocerca serialis cubense, assembly GCF_023864345.2. Lineage (NCBI taxonomy): Eukaryota > Metazoa > Arthropoda > Insecta > Orthoptera > Acrididae > Schistocerca > Schistocerca serialis. Next base: position 198,690,067 of record NC_064648.1, on the reverse strand, counting down.
TAATAGGACACAAAATTTTCTTTCTTTTTTTTTTTTTTCTTTTTCATTTTCTGAAGCTCACAACTTTACATTTCTGAACATTTACAGCAAGTTGCCAATTTCTGCACCACTTTGAAATCTTATCAAGATCTGACTGAGTATTTATGCAGCTTCTTTCAGTCGGTACTTCACTATAGATAACTGCATCATCTGGATAAAGACTGACTTTACTGTTAATATTGCCAGCAGGGTCATTAAGACAGGGTGTTACAAAAAGGTACGGCCAAACTTTCAGAAACATTCCTCACACACAAATAAAGATGTTATGTGGACATGTGTCCGGAAACGCTTAATTTCCATGTTGGAGCTCATTTTAGTTTCGTCAGTATGTACCGTACTTCCTCGATTCACCGCCATGATTTCACACGGGATACTCTACCTGTGCTGGTAGAACATGTGCCTTTACAAGTACGACACAACATGTGGTTCATGCACGATGGAGCTCCTGCACATTTCAGTCGAAGTGTTCGTACGCTTCTCGACAACAGATTCGGTCACCGACGGATTGGTAGAGGCGGACCAATTCCGTGGCCTCCACGCTCTCCTGACCTCAACCCTCTCGACTTTCATTTATGGGGGCATTTGAAAGCTCTCGTCTGCGCAACCCCGGTACCAAATGTAGAGACTCCTCGTGCTCGTATTGTGGACGGCTGTGATACAATACGCCATTCTCCAGGGCTGCATCAGCGCATCAGGGATTCCGTGCGACGGAGGGTGGATGCGTGTGTCCTCGCTAACGGAGGACATTTTGAACATTTCCTGTAACAAAGTGTTTTTGAAGTCACGCTGGTACGTTCTGTTGCTGTGTGTTTCCATTCCACGATTAATGTGATTTGAAGAGAAGTAATAAAATGAGCTCTAACATGGAAAGTAAGCGTTTCCGGACACATGTCCACATAACATCTTTTCTTTCTTTGTGTGTGAGGAATGTTTCCTGAAAGTTTGGCCGTACCTTTTTGTAACACCCTGTATACAAAGTGGTGGTACAACATGCAAAGTGTGGTTTTCATGAACAATAAAAAGGGTGGAAATGATGTTTATGTTGATCTCTATTCCAATTTTATGTACAGGTTCCGGAACTCTTTGAACCGAGGAGATGCAGTGTGTAGATAACGGCAAAAAAACCTGACGTTACTTTTAACACTGTCTGCAAGGCCATTAATATACAACATGAACAGCGAGGGTCTCAACACACTTCCCTGGGCCACACCTGAAGTTACTTCTGCATCTGACGATGACTCTCCATCCGAGGTAACATGCTGTGTCCTCCCTACCAAAAGTCCTCAGTCCAGCCACAGATTTCACTTGATACCCCATATGAACCCATATGATAGTATGACAATAGGCGTAGGTTCAGTACTGAGTCAAATGCTTTTCGGAAATCAAGAAACACTGCATCTATCTGGTTGCCTTGATCCAAAGGTTTGAGTATGTCATATGAGGAAAGCGTGAACTGAGTTTCAGCTGATCGATGTTTTACGGAATCCATGCTGGTTGGCATGGAGGAGGTCATTCTGTTCAACATGCCTCATTAGGTTTGAGCTCAGAATATGTCCCAAGGTCCTGTGACAAATCGATGTCGAGGATATTGGACGGTAGTTTCGTAAAACCGAATATGGGGAGCAACTGTCCCTCCAGATTGTATACCGATTAGGTTCCCTTCAGATTACGCTGATACAATAGCTCCCTACTTAGCACTCATATACAACCGCTCGCCGATAGATCTGTACCTACAGATTGGAAAATTGCACAGGTCGCACCAGTGTTTAAGAGGGGAAGTGCGAGTAATCCATCGAACTACAGACCTATATCGAAGGGAACGATCTATTGATACGTAATCAGCACGGTTTCAGAAAACATCGTTCTTGTGCAACGCCGCTAGCTCTTTATTCGCACGAAGTAATGGCCGCTATCGACAGGGGATCTCAAGTTGATTCCGTATCTCTAGATTTCCGGAAAGCTTTTGACACCGTTCCTCACAAGCGACTTCTAATCAAGCTGCGGGCCTACGGGGTATCGTCTCAGTTGTGCGACTGGATTCGTGATTTCCCGTCAGGAAGGTCGCAGTTCGTAGTAATAGACAGCAAATCGTCGAGTAAAACTGAAGCGATATCGGGTGTTCCCTAGGGAAGCGTCCTGGGACCTCTGCTGTTCCTGATCTATATAAATGACCTGGGTGACAATCTGAGCAGTTCTCTTAGGTTGTTCGCAGATGATGCTGTAATTTACCGTCTAGTAAGGTCATCCGAAGACCAGTATCAGTTGCAAAGCGATTGAGAAAAGATTGCTGTATGGTGTGGCAGGTGGCAGTTGACGCTAAATAACCAAAAGTGTGAGGTGATCCACACGAGTTCCAAAAGAAATCCGTTGGAATTCGATTACTCGATAAATAGTACAATTCTCGAGGCTGTCAATTCAACTAAGTACCTGGGTGTTAAAATTACGAACAACTTCAGTTGGAAAGACCACATAGATAATATTGTGGGGAAGGCGAGCCAAAGGTTGCGTTTCATTGGCAGGACACTTGGAAGATGTAACAAGTCCACTAAAGAGACAGCTTACACTACACTCGTTCGTCCTCTGTTAGAATATTGCTGCGCGGTGTGGGATCCTTACCAAGTGGGATTGACGGAGGACATCGAAAGGGTGCAAAAAAAGGGCAGCTCGTTTTGTATTATCACGTAATAGGGGAGAGAGTGTGGCAGATATGGTACGCGAGTTGGGATGGAAGTCATTAAAGCAAAGACGTTTTTCGTCGCGGCGAGATCTATTTACGAAATTTCAGTCACCAACTTTCTCTTCCGAATGCGAAAATATTTTGTCGAGCCCAACCTACATAGGTAGGAATGATCATAAAAATAAAATAAGAGAAGTCATAGCTCGAACAGAAAGGTTTAGGTGTTCGTTTTTCCCGCGCGTTGTTCGGGAGTGGAATGGTAGAGAGATAGTATGATTGTGGTTCGATGAACCCCCTGCCAAGCACTTGAATGTGAATTGCAGGGTAGGCATGTAGATGTAGATGTAGATGTAGCGTCAGACAGCCGTGTGTCGTTGGATCAATGAAGCGAGCTGCGTCACTTGTTAACGGGCACAGGTCGCTGCAGGCTGTGCGCCCTCGGCGGCGTCGACTTTCTATGGAATTGTTTCCGTCTAGTTTGGTACCTATAATTTACAAGCAGGCTCTACTAGTTGTCGCACAGATTCTTACCCAAATTATGCAGTGTTCATTATTATCTCCTACATAGTGCTAGCTCGCTTTACCATTACTGTTTATACTATCAATAACTATAATGAAAAAGTGCATCTTCTAGTCTATAGTTGCAGCTTCTTTTACCGGTCGCCTACCGGTTTGGGTACTCAGTACCACATTCAGGGCATCCTGTGATCAAAAAATTCGATTATATAGTCTGAATAGTAGTGCAAGAGCAATTTACAGAAAGATTATCGTCTGTAGCAGAATACGTACACTATCTACATCTACATCTACATCCATACTCCGCAAGCCACCTGACGCTGTGAGGCGGAGGGTACCATGAGTACCTCTGTAGGTTCTGCCTTCTATTCCAGTCTCGCATTGTTAGTGGAAAGAAGGATTGTCTGTATGCTTCTCTCATTTTATCCTCATGGTCTCTTCGCGAGATATACGTAGGAGGGAGTAATATACTGCTTGACTCTTCGGTGAAGGTATGTTCTCGAAACTTCAACAAAAGCCCGTACCGAGCTACTGAGCGTCTCTCCTGCAGTGTCTTCCACTGGAGTTTATCTGTCATCTCCGTAACGCTTTCGCGATTACTAAATGATCCTGTAACGAAGCGCGCTGCTCTCCCTTGGATCTTCCCTATCTCTTCTATCAACCCTATCTGGTACGGATCCCACACTGCTGAGCAGTATTCAAGCAGTGGGCGAACAAGTGTACTGTAACCAACTTCCTTTGTTTTCGGATTGCACTTCCTTAGGAGTCTTCCAATGAATCTCAGTCTGGCATCTGCTTTACCGATGATTAATTTTATACGATCATTCCATTTTAAATCACTCTTAATGCCTACTCCCAGATAATTTATGGAATTAACTGCCTCCAGTTGCTGACCTGCTATTTTGTAGCTAAATGATAAGGGATCTATCTTTCTATGTATCCGCAGCACATTACACTTGTCTACATTGAGATTCAATTGCCATTCCCTGCACCATGCGTCAATTCGCTGCAGATCCTCCTGCATTTCAGTACAATTTTCCATTGTTACAACCTCTCGATATACCACAGCATCATCCGCAAAAAGGCTCAGTGAACTTTCGATGTTATCCACAAGGTCATTTATATATATTGTGAATAGCAACGGTCCTACGACACTCCCCTGCGGCACACCTGAAATCACTCTTACTTCGGAACACTTCTCTCCATTGAGAATGACATGCTGCGTCCTGTTATCTAGGAACTCCTCAAACCCATCACACAATTGGTCTGATAGTCCATATGCTCTTACTTCGTTCATTAAACGTATCCGGACACCCCAAAAACCATAGGTATTTCATATTAGGTGCACTGTGCTGCCACCTACTGCCAGATCAGCGACCTCAGTAGTCATTAGACATCGTGAGAGAGCAGAATGGGGCTCTGCGTGGAACTCAAGGACTTCGAACGTGGTCAGGTGACTGGGTGTCACTTGTGTCATACGTTTGTACGAGAAATTTCCACACTCCTAAACATCCCTATGTCCACTGTTTCCGATGTGATTGTGAAACGGAAACGTGAAGGGACACGTACAGCACAAAAGCGTACAGGCCGACCTCGTCTGTTGACTGACAGAGAGCGCCGACAGTTGAAGAGTGTCTTAACGTGTAATAGGCAGGCATCTATCCAGACCATCACACAGGAATTTCAAATTACATCGGTACTATGCAAATACTGTGACAGTTAGGCTGGAGGTTAGAAAACTTGCATTTCATGGTCGAGCAGCTGCTCGTAAGCCACACATCACGCCGGTAAATGGCTCAGTGCTTCCATGGCACGACACGTCCCTGCTGTCACCCCTGCCAATGGTGGACATACCGGCTATTAGGAAGGTGGTCGTAATGTTCTGGTAGAGCAGTTTACGTCTCGCGGAACCACGACGAGAAAATTCAACAAATTGCAGCCTGTACAGAGGCTTACCGACAATCATTCAAAATGTAGACTGGCAATGGCAAGGAAAGCGTTTCTGAAGAAGAGAAATTTGTTAACATCGAGTATAGAGTTCAGTGTTAGGAAGTCGTTTCTGAAAGTATTTGTATGGAGTGTAGCCATGTATGAAAGTGAAACATGGACGATAAATAGTTTAGACAAGAAGAGAATAGAAGCTTTCGAAATGTGGTGCTACAGAAGAATGCTGAAGATTAGATGGGTAGATCACATAACTAATGAGGAGGTATTGAATAGAAATGGGGAGAAGAGAAGTTTGTGGCACAACTTGACTAGAAGAAGGGATCGGTTGGTAGGACATGTTCTGAGGCATCAACGGATCGCCAATTTAGTACTGGAGGGCAGCGCGGAGGGTAAAAATCGTAGTGGGAGACCAAGAGATGAATACACTAAGCAGATTCAGAAGGATGTAGGCTGCAGTAGGTACTGGGAGATGAAGAAGCTTGCACAGGATAGAGTAGCATGGAGAGCTGCATCAAACCAGTCTCAGGACTGAAGACCACAACAACAACAACAATTTGACTATGCCTAGTTATCTTTTGTTATAGGGTGAAATCAGTAGTTGTTTCGTAACATAAATTCTATTATTGACGTATAAAAATGGC